>NC_136488.1:117487631-117627631 GCF_053919585.1 Euprymna scolopes
ATAAATGGGTGCCTCACGAATTGAACGACCCCCCCCCCAAGAAGAAAACGCCGTTGTAAAATGTCATCTTCCCTTCTTTTACGCAACAAGAACGGCCCGTTTCTCGACCAGGTTGTGACTTGCGATGATAAATGTTTTTTTTTACAACTGGCAACGATCAGTTCAGTGATCAGATACTGACGAAGTTCCACGACACTTCCCGAAGCCAGAGTAGTACCAAACGAAGGTCATGCTGACTGTTTGGTGGTCTGCCCCCGATCTCATCCTTTACACGTTGTTGAATGCAGCCGAAATCATTACGGCGGAGAAGTATTGTCAACAAATTGATAAAATGCATCAGAAACTTCGACAATGCTCAGCATTAGTCAACAGAAAAGGGCCAATTCTCCTTCACGAGAATACCCAACGACACGTTGCTAAACCAACACTACAGATATTAAACAAATATAGCTACGAAACTCAGCCTAATCCTCCATACTCCCCAGACGTCTCACCTACCGACTACTACTTTCAGGCATCTTTCTTAAAACTTTCTAGATGAGAAATACTTCAAAAACCTAAGCGATATCAAAAAAGCCTTCAGCGACTTCATCGCCGCCAAAAAACGCAAGATTTTATACGTTAGTGACATAAGTACACTTATTTCGGGTTGGCAAAAATGTGTTGATTTTGATGGTGCTTATTTCCATCCTAAAACTTTTGTCTGAGCCGAGATGTTTTCATCTGAATTGAAGCGACCGCAATAACTTTCTTGTCAACTTTATATATACATGTATATGTACACACACACACATATCTATATATAGGATACGTATGTATACATAAATGCACGTGTATATATATATATATATATATATATATATATATATATATATATATATATATATAATATTTGACCTTTGAAAGCATCTTTTGAATTATTACTTCTATAAATTTGTTTATTTTTGTGTATTGATTTTCATATTAAAACCTTTTTTCTTATCAGTTGATGACTGACATGACACTGACATGCAGAGATTTAAGTGTAATGTGAACATACATCTACTGATCAATACTCTACACAGTGTACCAGTACATATGGTCCCAAATAGTAATCTCTTACGTTTAAGAAGTAATACGCCTTGGGAAAATAAGAGTAATATCTTTATCTATCTATCTATCTATCTATCTATCTATCTATAAAAGTGAAATTGTATGTTTGTGTATGTATGTGTGTGTGTACATTTCCTTACCTAACTACTCTGTCAATTTTCAGTCTACAGACTTGAGATTTGACATAAGGGTATTGAAATTTGGGGAAATCTTTTTAGTCTTTTTAATCGATTTTAGGCCAGTCTAAGCATTTGAAATTTTTTTCACACATAGGGCAAGCTTTTTAATCGGGTTTTGGCCAAAACTTTGGCTGCAAAGGGGTCAAAATTTCAAAGATTTTACCTTTGCGGTCTCTAGCAAACTATTCAGCCAATTTTGGGACTAAACATTTGAAATATTACATAAACGGTATTCAGACATGTAGCAAGCTTTTTAATCAGTTTTTGGGCGAAAATTTGGCTGCCAAGAGGTCAAAGTTGAAAGAGTTTGCAGACTCTACGAAACTCGTGCACCAGGGGGTCAAACATTTTAATATTGATATACATATGCACATAACGTTATAAACAGTACATAGGGTCCGAGCAAAGCTCGGCTGAACTGCTAGTATATATATATATATATATATATATATATATATATATATATATATATATAATGAGTGTACGTCTAATGTATCTTAGTTTTACATATGTCGTTTTTACTTTTCGTATAAGTCGTTTATTATATTCAGTAAGCCTCACATCTTTTATTCAAATTATTGTTTTATTATTATCTGACTAGGTCTGGAACGATAGAACTCACCGAGTTATTCGGTGTGACAACCGAGACAAGGCAGACAGTCTGTCATTGGTCGGACAACATGCAGCATAAGTTCTGGTGGGAAATGAAGACTGACATGTAAATCTATCCATCGATAAATCTGATTCATGAGTGCGTTTTATCCTTTTGCATGAAAGCATTACTGGAACGGTTAAATGGGACAGACAAACTGATTTTTATTTTACGCAAATTATGCCAACCATCGTCGCCGTATGAGAAAAGCAAATTACACCCTTTACAGCAATGGATTTAAATTAATTTTTAAAACGCGACATTTTATAGGCACTTGTGCATGTTAGTTATTTAGGAACTTTTTGGTTTTCATTTCTAAAGAACTCCTCTCAGAACAGGGCAAACAATTCAAGATGATCTTAAAGTTTAAAACAATTTATAAATTTTAATGATTATGTTTTTATTACGAAAGTTTAAATTTTGTCACAAAACTTTCATTTGGCAAAAAATAAGCAGAAACGAAAAACGTTCCACACATTTCAATAATAATAACTGTGCAAAACAATTTATATCTTTCAATGATCATTTTTATTTTTTATGAAATTTTAAAGTTCGTTTGTTTTTTAAAAACTCATTCATTTTTGTAAAATGACTACTTTAATTAATTAAAAAAAATACAAAAAATGTCTGTTATAATATATTTCAAAATTTTGATTATTCTATAAAACATATTTTTTTTTTAGTTTTATGCAATAAATATTCTATTTTGTATCATTGTGTTAATTTGGTCTATTTGTTTAGCTTTTATGAAACAAGTTTTGTGAAAATTTAACATTTCCAGAGAAAGTTCTTGAAAAAAATCTACTTGGATTATCTTCCCCTGTTTTGAGTGGAGTTCGTCAAAAATGGCGATAAAATATTTTTATTGCAATAACTAAAATATACAAATGCCGTTTCCTATTTGTCGGAAGTAAAAAATATTTTTCATTTAATCACTTGAATGAGAAAATTGTTAAATGTTAGTTGAACCCGTAGAAATTTCACGGTTACTGGTTTCATCTATCCGCATAATTTACTTTTACTTGTATTCCATTTGAAATAGCATATCAATGTAAGATTTAGGAGTATTAAGTAAAAATTGTTTCATCTCCCGTAAAAATAATTATTCTTGCAATTGCAGTTAAATGGACTTTTGAACAAATTAAAAAACATGTATTCTTTTTTTTATGGAAAATTGTAACAATCTGTAACTTATGGAAACAAATATTCTCTGCCTTCTTATCGTAAATCTGCATTATTTAATCCGTAGAAGTAGCCTGCAATCGTTATGACATGCATAATCGAGTATAAGTTTTAGTAATTTGTAATGTGTAGTATCGCGTTGAAGTCCCAGAAGATTGTAATTTAGAACTTATTATCACGGAACACTTATATTCGTTGCACCACGGATGATAATGATGCTGCTGCTGCTGCTGCTGATGATGATGATGATTGTCAAATAATTGATCCCCATTAAGACTACACTTTTAGCCCTTTCCTTTAATTTGGGGCGCTGAATATTACTGTAAAATCTGTAATGTTGTTCCCTCTAACTGACCACCACATCAGCCGGCTCTCAATACACGGCACCAGACACGGCTGGCTCTCAATACACGCCACCAGACATAACTAGCTCTTAATGCCTCACGCGTCTTTTCCTTTTTCTTCTCTTTACTATTCCTGGTATTTATCCTTCTCCCACCGCGACAGGACATGGCACAAGGTCAGAAAGTGGGATAATTAAGCCATAAAAAAGCACCCTGGTCCTGCAAAATGAGTCTGAGTAGCCCCGTCGGAATTCCCTGCTAAGGGTACCTCAGACAACAAACGATAGATTTGCTGCCTTCGAAAGCCGAGAGGTAAGGCCTGGGAGGGTTGACTTCCTAGGGATAACTAGAACATTTGCTTCAGTCCAGCAGCTAAAAGGCTACTGAAATGGCCTAGTTTCTGTCGGACAGATAGTTGCGGTATGTAATATATCACTTACGTAAACACACACACACACACACACACACATACACATATATATATATGGTTCTTTGAAAGTAATTAATATCAGGTTTAGCTGACTTTTTCTCTTAACTAATTAGATGTTGTTTTCAGTAACAAATAAACTTGCTTTAAGAGGACTTACAAAAGAAAAATATTCTCAGATTTAAGTTGTTCTTAATTACTCTGCTTAGCATTTCAATCTCCATACTAAAATAAAATAATAATAAAAAAAACTGTGTGTATCTTTTTCTCACAGCTAAAGGACTTACCCATTGAATTATTTTTTCATTTATTTATTTTCTATCTAATATTTACAAAAATGCAATAGCGTAAAATTAAAGAATATTTAAAATATCCTTTCGAAACTAATTAAATTACGAGATTATATCCACCAGAATGCATTTGCATTTCTTATTAGGATGTGATATGTTTTGAATTAATTTTTTAAAGACTGTCACACTGCAATGTGTGTCTACCCGTGCAGTAAATACAACTACTTATGAACATGCTTCTCAAATTATAAGTGAATAATAATAAATAGCATCAGTGAGTAGGAGATGGTGAACATCAAAGGATAAAATATAAAAACGAAAATAAAAACATTGAATTCTAACTTATGTCAATTTCTTAATAAGTTTTTCATTTCACTTTGAAGTTAATATTTTTTAGTCGAATTTTAGCCGTTTAAATTTGAAATTCAACTTTTTAAATTTGAAAGTAAAAATCTAAACGTCTCTGTAAGCTATTTTCTTGTTCGACAAGTACTTTTTCTATTTGGCCTTATAAAGGACAAAAATCTGTTTAAATGTATGTACGTATGTATGTTTGTATGCCTCGCAAAACGTTCGACAGAGGCGACAGATTTTCACGAGATCTGTATCATAGCACGAACCTTTAGACGGCAAATATCGAAAAATTAGCCAAAAACATTAATTTATTCACCCTCAACTGGGCATTTTTCTACAGAGAGAAATAGCAAAACTCGTTCCTTCATGACAATTTAACCAAACACGCATGCGCAAAAAAGTTTTCTTGAATTAGTTAAAAATATAAAAACCGCACTAACTTCGCTCACGCGACCATAGATCAATCGGTATAGTGGCAGCGTCGTTATCTTAAGATTGCACGTTTGAGCCAAGATATCAGATAGATTTTTTTTTTCGATTTTTTCGATTTTAATATTTAAACAGAGTTTATTTATGCCATTTTCCGTTCGTTTTTTTTCCTATTTTTTCATTACGTTCCCTGTTTTTTTTTTGTTTTTATTTTTTCGATTTTTTACTAAGAAGTTTAAGATTATTTAAAATGTTATTTCTTTTCCGTTCGTTTATTCTTTATTTAGCATCACGTTCGCTGTTTTTTGTTTCGTTTTTGTTTTTCCGATTAAAAAAAGTTATAATCTTTAAACAGGGTTATTACGTTCGCTTATTCTTTATTTTCCATTTTGTTTTGATTTACCCAAAACACCTGGGCAACGCCGGGTATCGCCGCTAGTTTTGGATAAAGGCAAGTTATAGTGTCTTTTCTGTTTGAGCACTTCATGTTTTATGTCGTCAGTCTGTTAAAGATAAATCCTTCTAAACTGAAGCAATTGTTATTTTTGTTCCAATCTAAAGTGCTCTTGATCAGCGAGATTTATTTTCTATACATTAAAACCGACTTTGTGTTAAACTCTGCCCTCGTGGCGAGGCATGTAAATAAGAACTCAATATCTGGTAATATTGTGACGCTAGAATTGATAATATATACGGATCAGATACCTAACAAAAACCAGAAACTAACGAGAAAGCTAAAGTGAGTTCGAGAAAGCCCTTCCGTGTTCAATAATGATGGCGATATACAGCTTTTAGCATCTCAGACGATCACATTAGTAGTCTGGTTCAAGCGCCGGTCCTGCTCACGCGCGGAAGAATTCACCTCTTTAAATTCCATAGGATGACCTCGTTTTTCTTAACAACTGCTGAAGCCAGCATGAAAGAGCCCGACCAACTTTGCAGTGAATTTGATGGAATCGATAACTCTTTTACCGTCGAGTTGAAAACAGCTGACAGCAACTAATTTACTTTGTCAGTTTCATTTGAATCGGGGAGAGTTTCAAATGGAAGATGGCAAGAAACTTGCGCTTTACTTTTCAAATCAAATTTTATTTATTCATTCACTATGTTGAGTGAAAACGTTTTATTCAAATAAAATAAAAAATACCGTAAACTCTGAAAAACTCGTGATTCATTTTCATCGAAATCAATATTTAAAAATGTCAGATAAAAAGTTATGTCAAGACAAATTGTACTTTTTAATATTCTAGATGCATCCCGGGTCGATTTGAACCAGAAGAAGTATTATATTTATTACGCTTCGATTTCATAAAAAAAATATAAACTATGACATATCTGTTAAAACATTTTTTTGCACCACCAAGATTATAAAGCTTTTGACTTCTATGTTATCCTTTTGGATAATATAAAAGTAATGCACTTACCATTTTATTATCGTATTTTATACGGTGTGTACGGACATGCTATATAAAGTAGATGGCAGAATAAAGAGTTAACTCTAAAAAAAGAGTCACTCCTTTTGCAAACGTTTAAAACATGCTATAGAGTTGTTAAATAAGCATTCTAATATATAGAAAACTAAATATGGTGGGTTATTCAATTTATTTCAAATTAGATATAAAGATAGATTATTTTAAAACATAACTCGGTCTCTAAACTAAACAATATTTTAACGTGTATTTTTGTGTAATTAAAGGATGTAGAAGAAAGTTCATGAGGAAACCAACTTTATATTTTCATTACTTATCAGTCGTTAAAGTCATTAAATCGGTATAGTTCCTTAGGCGTAAAGGCGTAAAGAGTGGTAACGTGGGCTATGTTTAATTTAATTTGTTTCATGAGTAAGTGGCAAAAAGCGAATGAGAGCATTTCGTGAACATTCATTTTTGAGAAATTTTGACAAACGTATTTGACAAAAGTTAATAAATATTCCTTAAATTTCAGTTTATTTTGAATATTTTAAAGGGATTTATGTAGTATAATATAGGCAAACTGCCCCATTTAAAAATTCAAATATTTAAGATTTGCATTTAAATTTTTTCCACCAAGTTAGCAATATTTCCCAGATTTCAATTTATTCTTAAGACTCCTTAAGCGTAAGTCTTGAATAGTAAACCTTTTATACAATCCAAAAATGTATAGGATTTTGATCTACATTAGTAAAAAGTTCTAGACATAAAGTTAATAATATTATATCTTGATTTTAATCGTCATAATGGGACATGAAAGCGGTGCGAAATTGTTCTTTTTGAGTACTTTTTTATCAAACAACTATATATAAAAGTTTGATAAATTTAAACACTATTTATAGACTAGTTTCTTTTAGAATAATTAGAAAACGCAAATTGAATTTTATAATATATAATATAATTACATAAATTGTAATAAACTTGGTTTCCTTCATAGATTAACGTTATTTTTAGCAATGGGTATATTTGCTGACGACACTACGCTCTATGACAGACTTGAGGTGGAAAAGAATGAATACATATCTAAGGAAATGACTTAAATTCTAGAGGAAGACCTCCCAGTCCGTTGTAGAATGGGGCCGAAACTGGATGGTAACGTTTAATGCCGCCAAGACCAATCTTAATAATAATTACGAGCAACAACTGATTACCATACACTACCTGAAAGTACTTCCTTCAAGCCCCAAGGCTTAACATTAAAAAATACAATGAATTGGAACAAATACATTGAGGTAATTGCTAATGTGTGCTCCCTCCACTGTGCTAGAAAGTTACTCACAACTGAGTATTTCTACAAAGCCGCTATTCGCCCAAGCATGGAATATTGTTGTCACATCTTGACAAGTGCATCTGCTACTACTGTCGCTCCTGTATAGGGTTAAAAAAGAGTTGCCAATCCAATTTTTGTCAATTTTTCTATGTTAGGTTACTTCAATTAATAAAACACATAAAATTCCTTTGGAATTGCGAGAAATTTTGACTCTGTTGTAATTAAAACCTTTTACCTTAGCCATGTGTATTCTTCCTATTCTTTTTTTTATCAACAATTACACCTTATCATTTTAATAGTGTGTGTGTATATATATATATATATATATATATATATATATATATATATATATATATATATATATATATATATATATATATATATATACAAAAAAAAACTACAGTCGTTACACACGCTTCCTTATTTTAACTGACGTAAAAGATGTAATCTTTATAATTAAAGTTATTTATCTTTCTCGTTTGACTAAGATGACTATCTTAGCTTGCGCAGAATAGACACCTGTCTCTCATACGAAGCCGTTTTGATAACATTTTCGTGCAGGCGTACAAAAGCGACAAGGAACAAGATTTATCGAACGATAGATTTACGCTCTCATTTCCCGCCAGAAATTATCCTCCATGTTGTTCGAGCAGTGACCGATTGCCTGACCTGTCTCTCTTACGCCGAATCACTCTAATAATGAGTTCCTCTATCGTTCTAGAACTATTCGGATAATAGTAAAGATAATAATTTCAAGAAAACACGCGAGGCTTATTAGAATACATTAAACGTCTGAAAGACTGATCGAAGCATCTTAGCGACATATCTTAATTTACTGACCATGTTGACGAGAGAGCAGTGAGCTCTTACTAAAAAACACTCGGTTCTATTTATGGATTGTTTGGATATATGGATAGAAATGAGTGATGTTTTTTTTTCTACGAGTAACCGCCCCTTGATGAGTAAAATTATTATTTGAACAAATTGTGTTATAGATATACTGTTAATAATCATTATATCTAAAATTCTCATTCCAATTTTGATCAAAATCTATCGCATAATTTTGATTCTAGAAAATATCTAAGCAATAAAAATGAAAGTCAGGGAAATTTTTAACAATTGAAAACAAAACATAGATACTAGTATCGCTTTAAGCTTACCTCCCCTCAAACAAATAGAGACCAAAAGTACCCCTTTCATCCCGCTTTGCTGGAATATATATTAATGTCATTTGAGTTTTTTTTTAATTACTGCAATAACATTTGTTTGACAAGAGAATATATTATCTGGATTGCACAGGCGATCTTATTTATCAGCATAAATTCTCGTTTTCAAAAACGATTAATATTTTAAATAGAAGATTTGAAGAAGCGATATAATGCTGCTAGTCGAGTGGATTGAATAATGTTGTGAAATTAAGCTCCCGTTATGTGGCATTAAAATCATCTTAATTTGCTAAACTTTCGAGAATATATTTTATTTTAAATCAGAGATGAAACAAGTTTATGGCGGTGGTCGTCATGGTGATGTGGTGTATTTGTTTGATTCTTTCTTTTTTCTCCTTCGTTTATCATTTTTTTCAGGTTAAAATGTCTCTTTCTCCTTTCTTATTTTAATTTTGCCGATTCAAACTTTATCTATTATATAAAGGACTGTATGTATACTAGACTCAAAGTTAAACACTGCGAAACAAATACCCACAAAGTTGGGATATTCTTGGTCGAGGTTAATCTGGAGGTCAATTAGAAACGGTTTGGTCAGTGGATACTTTTTCAATCATTTTTGTACTGAATTAAAAAAGAATGCCGACTTATTTCTTGATGAATTTATTATATAAAAAAAGTTATCTGTGTGTATGTGTGTGTGTCCAGCTAGAGACGAATGTGCAGGACGGAGAGAAAAGTAGAAGTTAGGGAGAGAGAGAGAGCGAGAGAGCGAGAGAGAGAGCGAGAGCGAGAGCGAGAGAGAGAGAGAGAGAGAGAGAGAGAGAGAGAGGATTGAGAAGAGGAAAAAAGAAAGATTAAGAGATGGATAAAAAGTGTAAAAAAGATAAAGAGATAGGCGTTTTAATATAAATATGTCACACTTTTGTCCCGGGAAACGCCAGGTATCCCTACTAGTTTCACGTGAATGTGAATATTCGTGCGGACGATTTTTGAAGCATTTCTTACGGAAATTGAATATATATATATATATATATATATATATATATATATATATATATATATATATATATATATATATAGCTATCATATTTTAAGATTGGAAACGGGTGCATTGTACACTATTTATCTATTTATCATATATATATTATAGTTGAATAAAAGTGACACACGGTAGGTGAGATATGCAGTGAAAGTTTATTTCATCAAATGTATTGATTACAATAATCAAGAAGACATTTGAACCCTGATATTTCGATCAAAACAGATCAATAAAAATACGAAAATAGCAACGAGGTCTGATATCGATTATATTAGAAATTTTTATATGGAGAGATTAAAATACTTAATCAGAGAATCTGGATTTTTTGACAAGGGATGAGTGCAATAGCGGGATTACTTGACAAGATCTTCTCATGTCTTCAAATGATCATATTTTTAAATTACATTTTCCATCTACGCAATCCTGATATGCGGTGTTTCATGGGGTTGCTACATAAGAACATACTTCATGAGTTGAAAAGCTTTCCATATTAACATGTGGGCGGATCACATGTACACAGATATGGAATAAGAAAATAAAAATTATTCATGCATGTTTACAGTTTCTGCTTCGTTCGTAAACGGCCAACACTCAGAACCGTACAAAAACATAGTAAAAACTTGAAATATCGATATTTTATATTGATTGACGTTCATTGAATTTTTAGATATCAAATGGCTATCTTATATCACCATTTAAATAGGATGCGGACCAAAGAACCATTACAAGTCACAGAGTATCCATATTATAGGTTAACCAAATCGCTGCAAATCTCGGGATTCTATTTTCCACTATTAATCAAATGATTGCCAAATTCACTAGCGAGAGAAATAAACAATATTATCTTATCTTCCATCATTAAGCAGACTAAATTTGTAATTATTATGAGTGAGTATTTATTTTTTTCATGTTTATACATATATATATATATATATATATATATATATATATATATATATATATATATATTCTTGCAGGGTTTGGTGTTTGTTAACATAGACCCTTTGGTAAAATGACATAGATTTTCAACCCTTCAGTACTTGCTCCAAGTCCGGGGTGATTGCACCAAAAGAGCTAAAAGTGCTCTTTTGGCAACCACGCATATAAAGAGCACTTATTTTCAGTTGGTGCAATTAACCCCAGATTTGTCGCAATTACCCCAAAGTGCGGTATATATATATATATATATATATATATATATATATATATATATATATATATATATATATATATATATATATGTGAACGTGTATGTGTGTCTGTCTGTGTATCTGTGTGTCTGCCTGTATATCTGTGTACATTTCCCTACGCAATAACTCTGTCAATTTAAATCTACAGACACCAAAATTTGATATACAGGGTACTGAGATTTGGGAAAATCTTTGTGATCGGTTTTCGGCCCAAAATTTGCCTGTTAACGGGTCAAAGTTCAACGATTTGACCTTTGAGAACTCTAGCAAACTCCTCCGACAGTTTTCAATCTAAATACTTGAAATTTTAGATATACGTTCCTTGGACATGGATCTAACTTAATAACTTGATTTAAGCCCCAAACAATAAATTTTAAGGAGTCATAATAGGGGTCAAAGTTGAAAAAAATTGACCTCTGCGGTCTCCACCAAATTACTCAGACAATTTCTGGTCTAAACATTTGAAATTTGACAGAAAGGGTATTCAGAGATAGGGCAAGCGTTTTCATCGGTTTGGGTCGAAAATTTTTAGTTACCAATATATAAATGTATGTATGTATGTATGTTTGCATGTCTGCCTAAAACCTTCGACAAAGGCGACGTTTTTACCAAAATCATTATCATTTTAAAGTTCGACCTTTCAGACGACAAATATCGAAAAATTGACTAAAAACATTACTATCTTCACCTTCAATTGGCCACTTTTCTACAGGGGGTGGTCGCTTTTTTCGCCGGTATTTTTAAACGTCATCCTCTACTTTCGATTGTCTAGCCTTAATTTAAATATAAGTCATTTCTCGTTTGGCGGTGGTCGTAACAGCAAAGACGTCAGGTTTTTTCCGGTTCTTTTCCTCCTTCGCGGTATGGGTTCGAGCATGCCTTCCTACTACATTTTTTTTTTTGCTCCACACACATATATAAACACCCGGCCAACGCCGGGCTGAAATGCTAGTCTATATATATCTATAAAAGTGAAAGTGTCTGTCTGTGTGTATGTGTCTGTGTACATTTCCATACGCAGTAACTCTGTCAATTTTAAGTCTACAGACTCGAAATTTGATATACAGGGTACTGAGATTTGGGAAAATCGATGTGAACGGATTTCGGCCAGAAATTTGGCTATTAACGGGTCAAAGTTCAACGATTTGACTTTTGAGAACTCTACCAAACTCCTCCGACTATTTGGGGTCTAAACACTTGAAATTTTAGATATATGTTCCTTGGACATGGATCTAACTTAATAACTTGATTTCAGCCCAAACAATAAATTTTAAGGGGTCATAATAGGGGTCAAAATTAAAAAAAATTGACTGCTTTTTTTTTTGCTCAGCATACACCTCCAAATACCCGGGCAACGCTGAAATGCTAGTGTATATATAAAAGTGAAAATGTCTGCATGTGTGTCTGTCTGTCTGTCTGTCTGTCTGTTTACACTTCCTTACCTAATAACTCTGTCAATTTTCGGTCTACAGACTCGAGATTTGACATAAGGAGTATTGAGATTTGGGAAAATCTTTTTAATCGGTTTTCGAACAGAAATTTGGCTGTCAAGGGGCCAAGTTCAACGATATGACCTTTGAAAACTCTACCAAACTCCTCCGCCAATTTTGGATCTAAACCCTTGAAATTTAAGATATAGGTTCTGTAGATATGGATCTAACTTTTTAATTTGATTTGAGCTAAAAACAATAAATGTTAAGGGGTCAAAATTGGGGTCAAATTAAAAAACAAATTTTCCACCAAATTACTCAGCCAATTGTTGGTCAAAACATTTGAAATTTTACATGAAGTGAATTCAGACATAAAGCAAGTTTTTTAATCGTTTTTTTTTTTCTGAAAATTTGGCTTCGAAGGGTCAAAGTTCAAAAGATTTTACCTTTTGCGGTCTCTAGCAAACTATTAAGCCAATTTTGGGTCTAGACATTTGAAATTTTAAATAAAGGCATGCAGCAATCTTTTTAATCAGTTTTGGGGCGAAAATTTGTCTAACAAGAGGTCAAAGTCTACAAAGTTGACCTTTGCAGATTCTACCAAACTCCCCCGCCAATTTTGGGTCTAACCACTTGAAATTTTAGATGTAGATTACATTTAATTTTACATTTTAATTTAATTTGAGCCCAAAACAATAAATGTTAAGCGGTAAAAACAGAGGTCAAAATAAAAGAAAATTTACGTCTGCGGTCTTACCAACTTTTCTCTATCGTAGTTAAGGAAGCCTATTATATAGAAAAGAATTACTGGACATTTACACTTTTTAATATATACATATGCACATAAAGTTATGAACAGTGCATAGGGCCCGAGCAAAGCCGGGCGGAACTGGTGGTATATATAAAAGTGAAAATATATATGTGTGTGCGTGTGCGCGCGCGTGTGTGTGTGTGTGTGTGTGTGTGTGTGTGTGTGTGTGTGTTTGTCTGCGCAGATTTCCCTACCAAATAACTCTGTAAATTTCCGGTCTACAGACTCGAGATTTGCCATAAGGAGTATTGAGATTTGGGAAAATCTTTTTAATCGGTTTTCGAACAGAAATTTGACTGACAAGGGGTCAAAGTTCAACGATATGACCTTTGAAAACTCTACCAAACTTCTCCGCCAATTTTGGGTTTTAGCACTTGAAATTTTAAATGTAGGTTACTTGGACATGGCTCAAAATTTTTAATTTGATTTGAGCCCAAATCAATAAATGTTAGGGGGTCAAAATTGAGGTCAAATTAAAAAAAATCGACCTCTTCGATTTCTACCAAATTACTCAGCCAATTTCTGGTCTAAACATTTGAATTTTTACATAAAGGTATTCAGAGATAGGGCAGGCTTTTTAATCCGTTTGGGTCGAAAATTTGAGCTACCAAAGGGACAAATTTCAAAAGATTTGAGCTTTGCGGTCTAGCAAACGACTTAGCCAATTTTGTGTTGAAACATTTAAAGTTTATACATAACGGTTATTTAGACACGCGACAAGCATTTTAATCAGTTTCGGGGCAAAAGTTGAAAGAGTTGACCTTTACAGATTCTACCAGATTCCTCCGCCAATTTTGGGTCTAAAGACCTGAAATTTTAGATGTAGGTAACTCTGATATGGGTAAAACTTTGTATTGTAATTTGAGACCAAAATAACAAATGTTAAGGGGGTCAAAATTGTGGTCAAAGTTAAAAAATTGACCTCTGTGGTCTCTACGAAATTATTTAGACAAATTTTGGTTTAAACATTTGAAATCTTACATAAAGTGTATTCACATGTAGGGCAAGTTATGAACAGTACATAGGGTCTGAGCAATGCCGGGCTAAACTCCTGGTATATATATATATATATATATATATATATATATATATATATATATATATATATATATATATATATGTGTGTGTATGTGTGTGTGTGTGTGTGTTTAAAATAGCTGATTTTAGGTTAGGGTTTTTTCCAACACATTTGAAGTTTTCTTTACAATTCATGAGCAATTTCTATTCTTAGATATAAAACAAGTGGACATCTGCTAAACCCATTAACCCAGCTCGAAAGGCAACATAATATCGATAATTTTCAAATGACCTTTTTCCTGTTGACTGAGGAACAGCTGATGTCCTGTGTAGTCCTAGAAGGTTCACCCTCTTAGGCCGTTTCCTCGTATTTGTTGCTTAATGCCTGATGCAGCCCTACTGAGGAATGTCAACGGGACTGCCCAGACAATTTTTAATACGCCAGAATATTCTTCCTTTTATCAGCGTCACCTTTCGACCTTGTATCACATCTTTCCTGCAATGAGAAAAAGGTAAATAACACGCTATACACGATGATGAGGTTTGCTCCTGCGTTCCCTGGGTTGAATAGCAGAATTACTAATAATTACAAATAATTAAACACAGAGATGATTAAAATATTTGTTCTTTGATGAGAAAACAAAATAACAAATACAAAGGGAGATAAGCAGTATCTTAACAATGACTCTTTTCATAGCTTTATGACACGCGTGTCCTCGTCTCACTTTTTATCTTCAACACGCCATCCCTCGCTTTCGTTTTTTTTTCTTTACTTTTGCTCACTTCTTGTTTTATATTTACCTTAACCTTGACCTCTTTACAGTTACTTACTTTCCGAGTTCGATTCAAGGTCACTTGATATGTAACAGTTGGATAGGTTAGGCCGATATGTTCGATATGCACCAGCGTATTTTTAAATAAAGGAAAACTTTAAGACATGAAAAGTATTAATTGTATTCTAAAACAAATAATTTTTTTTATTTTCTTAGTTGTTTATCTGTAAGAAATTCAAGCTAAATACCATATCTGTTAGTCAAATGATCGGCAAATATAGACGAAATTCTATATTGAAGTTAAAACACATTCAGAAGATTTAAATATAAAATTAAAAAATAGATTAAAAAATAGAACATTTATTGCGTTGGTAACTGTTTTGTTGAATACCTTTTTTTCAGCTGTTTACTAATACTACATCATCGCCGGTAAGGTATTTAGTAAGGATGTGATTTGGAAGATCATTAATGTAGATCAGGAAAAGAGTGAGGCCCAGGATGGACCCCTGAGGGACTCCAGCATTAATACTGTGAGCTTCTGATTTTTGCCCCTCAACTACTACTCTTATGAACATATCAGAGAGAAATGATTTAATAATTGAGAAGACATTTCCAGCTATACCATAGCTAGAGATCTTGTGAAGTAAACCTTTATGCCATACCCTATCAAAGGCTTTTGATATGTCAAGAGCAATTGCCCTAGAAAGGTTGCCTCTGTCGAGAGATTTGCTTATGCATTTCTATGCATACGGCACAATAACGTTGACACACCGGTTCTCGCCAGATCACCGAAGTTAAGCAACGTCGAGCCTGACCAGTATCAGATGGGTGACCATTTAGGAAGGACAGGCGTTATATGTACCGCGAGGTAAAATACCAGGTTGGGAAACTGGCACGGTCTATCATTCTCGCGAGGGTAGATGAACCTCTCTTAAGCCGTGGTAGGCAATCCATCTTTTAATGGCGCACGATAAAGATACCTTTGATAGTCCTAGCGAAGCATCAAGTATTCAACTACTGATAAGGTGTGAATTACACGACAAACTCGTGTAGTAACTTCAATCTCGGCTGCGGCCGATGTTACGTATGAATTTGATCCCGTCATTATAAAAGCATAGAATTAGGATTGATTTACAAGGTTAAAGCGCGGCATTATAATTGCGAGCAAACAGTTATAGTGTATCATTATCTGCCCCCCCCCCCAAAAAAAAAAGAAGTGAAATTTTTGGATGAAGGTATCATGATCACAAAATATATGTTATATGCTATATCTCTCCTCCCAAAATTAAGAGATAGTGACTGAGAGGATAGTATAATGAAAAATGAATACTCTACCTTGCTCCCTTTCCAAAAGGAGGTAATGCGTAAAAGGATGGCGTAATGACGAATAGACATATGCAACATTACGATATCAAAAAAGGGATTCATTCGTAAAAGGATGACCTCATATAAAAATATAGATACTACACTAACTCTAACCCCAAGAGAAAACGAGCAAGGTAATGTTTTAGAAGATGTTAACATAACAATAGACACTACACTACTCTACGAATTGAATATGTAAAGATTAGTACATCAACTGAAATAGTATAGTAAACTGAATTAAATGTTCAATGATAGTACAATAGCACGATTAATAGTTTTATCTTCAGACATTTATACCAAGTCTTCATTACTAAAATTTGACAAAATAATCGTACTGTGTAAGGATTAACTTTCTAATTAATGGTATTAAAGTTATTGGAGAAAATATAACTACAGTATTGGTCCAGTTGTACATAGTTAAAAATGTACAAATAAAAATAAAACAAGGAAGTTATGACATTTTTAAACACCACCTCGTGTAATCATAGTGACTACATATTTTTAGAGTTTTAGAAAACCTCTTCTAATAATTTTATAACTGAGAAAACTCTGACATTGAATAACCTCGTCAATTTCTGTGTTATCAACTTTTATTTGAATATCTCTCATCGTATATTCTTTGGATATTTTCGCTGAAGTATAATCAGCTAGCTGAATTCTCTTGTTTGGCATACAAAAAAGTCGGTGGTTAGGTAACCGATGTACAATTAATGTGCGACGAGATCCTCTGAGCTGGTTGACGAGTGGAACTGCCTACCAAAGTCGATTCTATAACAGCAAACAATCACGAGGCCTCAAGTGATATCTAAGGTATTTTTGCCGTTCATCAGAAATCCCTTTTTTATACTCGAGATATTCTTCATTGAATCATGCGAGAAAAATGCGCAATTTGTTTTGTTTCAATTCTCTTTTGTATTTTTTTAAATGCACTAACCCAGTTCGGTAATTGCCACTTGACACACACACACACACACACACACACACACACACACACACACACACACACACACACACACACACACACACACACACATGTATATATATATATATTTCTGTCACTTGCTAAGCATTTATATATATACTAGACTACCCGTGACCCGTTGGGTCAGTATGTTATATTAGCTCTGAAATTCATGTATGAGCGTGACACTTGTGACGTAAAGAAACTAGTTTTTTTTTTGACATAACAGAAACATTTCTATGAAAGTATATTAGAATGAAAAATCACGGACGGATCACTCAAACATGAAAAAAAAAAATCCTCCCTATTCGTGTAAAGTTACCTATTTTCCAAATAATCGCTCAAAAATTGACGAAAGTCATTTAGCAGCAAAAACGCACATGAGCCTACCGATGAGAAATATAAGAATGAAAAACCCATATTGTAATCCTTCAACCAAGTTATAGAAACTTAAAATCTAAAAAAAAAAAAAAAAAATTAATAAAACCTGAAGCAAAAAAATAAAACCTAAATAAATAAAATAAAATGAAATTAATATTGAAACAGATTAGTAAATGTGTAAACAAATTCACAACTATTTTGTATCTAGAAATATAAACAAAAAATAAAAAAGAAGGAAGGAAGGAAGGAAGGAAAAGGGACGGATAGAGAGTAGTAGTAGTAGTAGTAGTAGTCTTGGCTTTACTACAATTCTTCTTATGTTTGTCAAATATTATTATGATATTATCGACCCCTCCAAAGTCTTATAATAAAAAAGGAAATAAGTTAATCAACAAAACAAATGTTATAGGAAATGAGCTTAGTAGAAAGACAATGGAGAGGAAGTTGTTGACAAAGTACAAAACGGCAGCTGAAATAAGTTTGTTAACCGATGTGCGGCAGGTGAATGGGACAAAAGTTCGGACATAAACGTCGGTATATTTAGAAATAGTTTACGTACAGTCTAGGAGTGGTACTGAATTTTAAGACAGTTTACCACAGACAGAAATAACGTGTGGACAGTCTTGAGTTTGAGACAGTTAATGACAGTTTACAGTAAGGTACCGTTCAAAACAGATTGCAGTTCGGACCAGTTCGAAAGCTTTAGGAGTTTGAGGTAAGGAAATTAGTTCATCAAATTACTGAAGAACATGACCTTGATGAAAGACGTAGATATTGACCTTAGCTCTTAGGGTGTTGTTTCCTGCGATGGTGTCACATACGAACCCAGAACCCAACCGATATATAGAAGATGTGTCAGAATCGGCGTTTTCTTTTGCGTTGTTATTTTTTTGTATGCAGGTATGCCCCTGCGTACTCATCGGCAATCCTCAATGTGAGAGACACGGCCAGAAGAGCATAAGAAATAGAAGACAATGGAAACAGTGTTTGGGATCAGCGATTGTTACCGAGAGTGCGAGTACATGGTCTCACATTTTTACCAGGAGTTTGGGATGTATTCGACACGTTTTACAAAGAGTATAAAAATTCATATGTTGGTCAATAATTGTTGTATTCTAAAAATTAAAAAAAAATGCATATCTTATTTGATTTTTTTGCCGAATACAGATAACTCTAAAACCCGCCTTTAGCACGTTCTACAAAGCGGAACTTGGACCACGATATCATCAAGTTGTTCTTCAACAGACACGTTAAAAACAATCATCTCGCATTTGGTGCTGTAAGCGGCACAAGTTGTGTCTTTCTCAACACATTATTATCTTGGGTTGCAACTAGGTGTGTTGAAGTAGAAATATGAGTTGGGGATGGCAAAGAAGTAGAAACACTATTCAATGCACTTCACCACTATGGAACACTTTTGAAGTGAAAGAATATTAAAATATTATGAAATTTATTTCAGACATTCGGTATATTAAAACACACACACACACACATACACATATAGGTTTTCGGAAATGTACGCTTTAGGGGAATAATTTATATTCGTTATGCATACCAATCCTTTGTAAATCAGAAGGTTTATGTTTAGTGAAATACAAAAAAATACTGAAGTTGTTTGCACAGCAACATAGAAAGCTTACATGCTAGCCAGTCGGTTTGCTTCAAACTCTACATTGGACCCAGCTAACCAGTCAATCCTTGTTTTCCTTTGTGGACTGACACCATACTAGATGATCTAAAAATCATCACTTCTCAGGTGCAGGATATCATAAAAAAAACATAGACACCTCAAAAGCATGTGAACCTGATCTCATCCCGGTTGTGCTATTAAAAAAATGCTCCGTTGAGGTTGCTCCAGTCCTCTCGAAACTTTACAACAAATGCCTTAACGAATTCATATTGTGAATTTGTATATTGAATTATCTGCCCACATTCTATTGATATATGCTTCGGTTTTGGATGTTACTTTTTTCTCTTTTACCCTGATATTGGCGACAAGTAATTTTCCATTTCCACAGCCCACGTTAGAGAAGAAGAAAAAAAAATCAATTTATTTTTTTAAACGATATTTACCATTTTTTTCTTAATCGTAACCGCCGATGTTTTCTCCTGACAATATATCGGTTGTATGACGTGTCGAGGTTTATTTTAGGTTCTTTTTTTATAATCGCTAATTTATAAATATGTAAATTTACTCTTAAATCGTTTTTATTAACGAATTATCACTTTCCCCTTAATGAATTATTTGTTTTCCAGCTCGGCATTTCTCCATATATCTTGTTCAACGCTAATATATATATATATATATATATATATATATATATATATATATATATATATATATATATATATATATATATATATATATGCATATAAATAAGGGAGTAGTCACCAACAATGTGTATTTTTTAACATTATTTTATTATTCCGTGTCTTGGTTTTTCATTGAGAATTATGTTTAGATCATTGTAATAATGTTTTAAAGCATTGAAATCGTTTTTAATGCGTTTCAGACGTTCTGTGCAGCGTCCTCTTCAGAAATTATTTTACAAATGTGTTGGAGATGTAAAAATAGCATTTTCATAGTTCATTTGAAGTGTTTCCAAGAGGTGGAAACGTGTAAGTGTCTACTATTCATTGGAATGTTAAATTTTTTATTATTTTATTGGGCTGTGGTCACTCCTGTGTTGTGTTTCTCTCTCTCACTCTCTCTTTCTGCTTGTGTTTTTTCTTTTCCTTTAGGGTAGGATGTGTGTGTGTGTATGTTTTCTTTTATTGGTTTGAAAATGTGTGTACTGTTTTATAGTATTATGAGGTTATTTGCTTCCCTAGGAAGGTGACTGTGATCAAAGGTCGTTACTAATGTGTATGTGTGAGGAGAGTGGGGAGAACCAGCTCTTCTTAAATAAGGGTAGGCGTGCTTTCATTCTATTTTGATATTTATTTTTTGGATTCTTGGATTTTAGTATTGTGATTTTTCGTTTCAGTCTTAGACTGTTCGGGTATTCTTTATATTATGTTTGTTTAGATAGAGGGTGTATTTAAAAATATGTATAGGTGATTTTTTTAATGTTTCTATCTATTTGTCTTCCCATGTGGACCCAGGATCGTTTCCTAGTGTAGGGAAGATCTCGTTCTCCAGAGGGGAGGGGCCAATTGGAGGGATGTAGGTATGGGAGGGGGATGATAGAAGGGATGATAGTTGTCTCAGTCATGAGAGATTTCTCCTCCACTGACTGAGGGGGGAGCGAGGTGTTGGAACAGATATTATACTATGGTTCTAGGTTTTTCCCAGTGTTGTTGGTTTCGAGGTTAAGTAGGGTTGGTATTGTTCAGTGTGTTGTATTAGAGATAGGGGTGTTATGTCTGTGTGTGGTTGTATGCGCACGCGCGTGTGTGTTTTAATGTGTCGATTCTGATTTATGTGTGGGTGTGTATATGTATATGGATGTGCATGCGAGTGTGCCTTGCATTTCATGTTTTTGTGTGTTGATATTAGGCTCTGTTTAGTTCAGGAGTGAATCTTGTGATGAAGTGTTTTTCCTGTGTAAGTAATTAAAAATAATTGTCCGTTTGGAAGATTGGCATTATTTTGAAGCTGTTTTCACTGCATGGGTGTACGTGCTTTGAAACATAGAGGTGTCTGTTATCTGCAATTTTGATGTTGCTCTTATGTAAGGCCACTCTATTGCTGAAATTTTTGGTGGCGCCTATGTAGGATTTGTTGCATGCTGTGCATCTTAGTGCATATACTACATTTATGGAGGTGCAATTTAGATCCTTTTTTATTTTGAATGTTTGTGTTGGGTTTTTAAATGTTTATGTGTTTCCTTCTATTATTATGTCACACACTCCACATTGCGGTTTGTTGCATTTTGTAACCCCTTTTGTAGTGTGTGGAGCGAGTTTTGAGGAAGTTAGAATGTGTTTTAAGTTTTTGGGTTGGCGTTTGCTTTTTATTATTTTTGTTGTTTTAAGTATGTTGTTTAGTTTGTCGTTCTGATTGAGGAGGATAAGGTTTTTTGTTATCTGTGTAAATAGTTCTGGGTTGTTTATGTTGTGTGTAGAGACTAAAAAAATGCTAAAATTTGTTCTTTGTTGTGTTCTTTTGGGATTCTTATTGGTCTATTGGAATTTTTTCAGCCAGTTCAATACCTTTCTGCATTAGTTGTAGTGGATATCCTCTTTTCCGTAGTGTTATTTTAGTTCATTCAGTCTAGTCGAACGGAGGTGTCTGTCTATTACTATGGTGCAGACTCTACGTGCTAGGGAGTAGCGTATTGATCAGTCATGAGCATGTTTCGGTCAGCTAGCTGCTAGTAACTACACTACGTGTCAAATTATTAACGAGATAACATTTTTTACCAGTTTCAGAAACTTACCGGTAGTTTCGTATCAAAAGCTTCGGAAACGTTGGCAATGCTGAGCTGCGCGTACTGTGACATTTTCGTACTGTTCTACGCAATGTAAACAACTTGCCATCGAAACTTCTGAATCCACGGTATTTAAGGTATGCCAATTATCAACAAGGCAGATTGTTTCGCCAATAAAATGGGTCGTAAAGGTGGTTTGAGTAGTTCTTAAAACAGTACTATTACAAAGCAGCTAGCAAAATGTAAAACTACTCTTGAAATATCGAAACTGATAGGAAGTTACCATCAAACTGTGAAGAACTTTGTCAAGGACCATACAAAGTTACATAAGAAAGCTGATGAAGGTAAATCTAGAGTTATCATTATTATAGAAGAAAACAAAGATAAGACATATGGAAACTTAAAAATTTTAATAAAACCAAACATTATAACAACGAATACTATAAATTATCGAAAAATCCTTTAAACGTAAGTCTGTCAATGAAACAAGAACTCCTTTCTAAAGAAAACAATAACAGGCTCATAATAGAGGATTTATTATAGCAAAGAAATTTTACTCCTTTACAAGGACGATATATATATATATATATATATATATATATATATATATATATATATATATATATATATATATAAATCACCATAGAAAAGTCATGAAACAATTTGGTGTAAGGAGCTAAAAATAAATAATACTTCAAGGTAAAAAACAAGCCAATAATAAGTGTAAGATAGATTTTTAACCAGAAAACAGCAATTTCCTTCCTTTGTCAGAAACATTGTTCATGAAATATGAGAAGTAAAGGAAAATTAAGGGCAGCAAGAATTACGAGACTGCCGAAAGTCAAAATTTACTTTCTGATCTCCTACGTTTTTGTACATCATATTATATTTTCAAAGGTCATTTTTATTTCTTATCTGTTTAATTCATATATATATATATATATATATATATATATATATATATATATATATATATATATATATATATAGAGAGAGAGAGAGAGAGAGAGAGAGAGAGTGAGAGAAAAGAAAGTACGATTTAACCGAGTCAAGGTATCGTAGCGGGCGGGGTTACGGCTATGTGTTATGACTAAGTGTTTATTACTTTAATCTGAACTGGTTCCACCGTTTTTTTTTTATTTTTTTATTTTGAACTGGTTCCACTGTGTTTTTTATTTTTTTATTTTGAACTGGTTCCACTGTGGTCTTTTGGATTCTGAACTGGTTCCAGTGTAGTCTCTTTGTATTATTTTGAAAAGACCCACCTCCAAATTAGAGCGAAATATTAATATAACCTGAACCAATGGATTTGCACCTTAGATTCGATCAATTGGGTTCACTAATATTGCTGATAAGAAAAATATGTCTTCTTACAATTCGACATTATGGATGATTACCTATGTATTACTAAGGAATGTTCATTACAGCAAAGTTTTCCAAAAATACTACTATTATTGCGGGGTACGATATTAATATAGGAATGAAAAGTCACTCAACAATACTTATTAGTAATAGTAAACAATGGACAAAAAATAACCGTAATGGTTTAGACGTAAAGATAAGACAAGGCATTTATAATTTTATGAATTTTTAATTTAACTTATATTTTTTATTGCTTTCCAACTCTTTTCTGTCCCCCCTTTTCCCTTTTCCCTTTTCCCTTTTTTCCTTTCTCTGTCTTACTTCCATTCTCTTGGTTTTTAATATCCATATGTAATCCCAAAAAGCATATTTTTCATTTTTATTTTCATTTTAACTTGAATCCTCTGACGATATGGACGGATAATTTTATACTGTCTATTGAAACAATTTGTAATAAATTAAGTTAATACACTTGAGGTTGTAATAATTAAAAACATATTTGGCTCTACTATCGTATTGAGTATTCTTTATTGTTTTTTTTTTATAAGATATACTTCTTAATATATATGTATAAATATATATGTGTATTATAATATAATAATAATATGATATTTAAGGGTAATATATGTGTGTGTGTATTACTTTTGTATATCATACTAGCAAGCCACCCCCGCCGTTGCCCAGAACTGTATAAAACAATGAGAAAAATGAAGTTGGCTTTGAACATATTTGTTATTCTTAGGAGAGAGGAATTTTTTTTATGCCTATATATGATTTGCTATCTCGACCAAAGGGATATTTTACCTAATCTAGATGTGAATTATACAAATTAAATGAAATTGTATGAAATAATGTTAACTTCCCTTGAACATGTAATTAGCAGCACGAATAATGTACAAAACTGATATTAAATAATTTTATTACCCTCTGACAGGTAATATAAATATATATATGAAACAATTTAACATACTCTGGATAAGTATTGTACAACATATATAAACTAATTTCTCTTCCCACTAAATCCATCATAAATTAAAAAAAATGAATTCAGTGTTAGAAAATGAATCATTGGGATTTCCAAATAAATACATAAATACATTTTCTTGGTTAGTGATTAGGTAACGTTTGCTTCAACAGAAAATTCGTCATTACTGTGTTTCTTTTCCCACCACAACTACCACCAACACTATAATTTTAAGCAAAATTATATAATTTCTACAGTAGGACTCAGCAGATTTTCCAAATAAATATATAAATATTATTTCAGCATGATCCGTATTCCGTATGTCAGCTTCTTATTTAATAAATTGTTAGGTGAAAGTACAGAATAGTTTACAAAAATACCTTCCTCTCTGCACATGGCTTTCTAAAAATTAACATTTTTAAAAACATACCCTCTCCATATTAAGAATGGGTTTCTAAACAATAACGTTATTATTTCAGTACAGTCCGTATTCCGTATGTCAGTTTCTTATTTAATAATTTGTTAGGTGAAAGTACAGAATAGTTTACAAAAATATCCTTCTCTCGCTATATTAAAGATGCCTTTCTAAATTATAACATTATTAATTCTGCATGGTAGGTATTCACTATGTCAGTTTTTTTTATTTATTAAATTTTTAGGTGAAAGTACAGAATAGTTAAACACCCTCCCCATATTAAGAATAGCTTTCTAAATAATGTTATTATTTCAGCATAGTCCGTATGACAATTTCAAAAAAATATATATGAAAGAAAATGAATATTAGATCGTAAAATTCTACATCCATTTCCGGGACTAATTCCATATCATCCCATCTCTCTTAAAACTAGGTAAAAAATAAAGAAACTTTGAGATCGTAAACTGCTTCAGCCATTTCCGGGACTGACTTTATATCATCCCCCTCTCTCAAAAATAGATATGAAATAAATGAAATTTGAGATCATAAACTGCCTCCGCCATTTCTGGGACTTACTTCATATTCCCCCCTGTCTCTTATAAATATATATGAAACACCCGTCTGGCTGAAACTACTGTCAATAATTTTCCCCACTCTTTATCTGTGCCTAAATCCAAACGTAGATTCCATGAGCAGAGCTTCTTTCTCAGAAGTGCAAGACTGTGAAATTCTCTTCCGTTTGCCTGTTTCCGACCTGACTACAACTTGGATGTCTCCAAGTCCAACATAAACAAATTCCTGACAAACCGCCCTCTTTAGTAAGACAATCTATCAAATCTCCAATACTAATGATTACTACAATACTATCTCATTGATTACTGTACACGCAATTAGCCTTATCCCTGAGTGGCCTCCGGGCCTTGATAAGTGGTGACCCCCATGTAAAAAACAAAACAAAAAACAATGAAATAAAGTAATTTTGAGGTAGGTAACTGTTTCAGCAATTTTTCAGACTGACACCATATCCCCCCTTCCTCACTGTTAAAAACATGTGAAATAAAGTAATTTTTAGATCGTAAACTGCTTCAGCCGTTTTCGAGCCTGACTCCGTATCGCCCCCCCCCTTTTTTTTTTTTAAATATATATGAAATAAAGTATTTTTGAGATCATAAACATTTCCAGGACTTACTTCATATCTCCTCTCTTAAAATATTTGCTGTGCCGGTTATTTTGTATTTTTTAAGGAAGAGGTAATGCCTGATAGAAAACTATATTACGCTTACTTGGCCTTTTGGCTAAAATCAAAGCTTAGTATCTGTTCTGATGCACCATTTCAGCGAAATCATCTATTGGCTCCCTCTCCATAAACAGAAAAAGTGGTGGTAATGCTTGGGAGAATAAACAGGCACTAATTCACCACACCTAAAAATGAAGGTTTGGTAATCCCTGGCGGCCTTCAGAGTACTTTTAAAAGCAACGTAATCATGCTTGTTTCTCCCATCTCACACCATCCTCAACATATGACGTCACTTCCGGAAAATGACTCAGCAGGTTTTCGAAATATATGGTTTCATTATAAATTGTTTATACATTTTAATATAGGTATTACACTGTACAAGCACCTTATTTAAAATTCATGCTACTCAAAAAAATAAATATTTCAAAGCGTAGTTAGTGATTAGGCAAAACTTACTTTACAATAGACTAATCAATAATAAGGATTGAGAAACGGATACTTAATGTTAACTAATACTAAACAAAAATAGAGATAATACATGTCAGTTTCTTATTTAATAAATTGTTAGATGAAAGTACAGAAACGATTAAATAATACTTTCCTCTCCCCACATTAAGAATGGCTTTCTAAATAATAACGTTATTATTTCAGCATGGTCCGTAGTCCGTGTGTCATCCCCTCTCCTCTGTCTTAAAAAAATGTATGAAATTAAGTAAATATGATATCGTAAAAAAGAGATATAGGTTTGTTTTCATCTTTCCAAATTTCAAACCGCGAGTAAAATGTATATATGGTTTCTTCTTTTTTATGTTTTTTTTCCTTATACAAAAACATAAAAAAATGAGTTGGTGTCATCAGTTAGAATTGAAATAAAAAAAAAAACAAGCGTTCCAGGCAGAAAAAAATGAAAGTAATGAACCGAATGTACGCGCATGCGTCCAAAAAACAAAATGTCAGCTAATGCTTAATGAACATCTTACATGTAAATTTGTCGATGTCAGTATGCAATATACATGCATGTAAGCAAATAAATTATTCGCTACAAACCACCATTGGTGCATGAATATTATTTCCCGAGAATTTCAGTGCTATGTGACCAGTAGCTTAAGAGTTTACCTGTTAGATATTTACACACACATAAGTCTACTGTTTTATTCATATAGATTATATTTTCTAGGGTCATTTTTATTTTTTCTTTCCCCTGTATATATATATAGCTTTACGCAAATCCTTAATCTCTATAAAGAAATCCACTGCATTGATATCCGAGCAACATAGTTGTTGTAACGGAAGCTCATAGGTCAAAATCGATGGGAGAGTCCATTATATATATATATATATATATATATATATATATATATATATATATATATATACAGAGAGAGAGAGAGAGAGAGAGAGAGAGAGAGAGAGAGAGAAAGAGAGAGATGTGTGTGTGCGCGTGCGCGTGTCTGTGTGTTCGTCTGTTTGTGTGTAAGCACGCGCGTGTTTTGATGAAAAAACCTTACTGAAAACGAAGTAAATCGAGATATTTCTTTTCAAAATTGAAATTCTTCTTCCTTGAATAAAACTTTTTTTCGATTGGCTGATTACACTATTCGTATTATATTCGGTTTTCAGATGGTTGTGGCTGTGATTGCGGTGGTGATGCGATTGCAGATAACCTCGGTTTATTAATTCACACCAATCAAAAACTAGTTATGTTGGATCTGCCGAACTTCCTCCATAATTTTCAAATACCTTTCTATACTCGGCATTTATTTCACCTGACTTGATGTCAAAGAAAATCATCGGAAAAAACGAACTTCACACATTTCACGGTAATAACAACAAGATGGCGGATAAGTACAAAGGATGCGATTGAAATAGTGTTAAATTATCTTTTTCATATTCTTCTTGTTTCCTATTTCATTTTTATACAAGGAAATAGCATAGAAATTGTCTTGTTCGATGGGGAATAAAAGAGACTTAAGTATAACTTCTATGAAAATGTAATCTGTTCAATTTTTTATATTAGAAAATGAATTGTGCAATATAGCTACTAAAATGGGTCATGGTCTTATATAATATACTATTCATTTATATAATTTAATATCTTTGTCTATTATGCTGTGATGCTACCGTTTCCACGAGACTGTTTCCGGAAGGAATTTTATCGTCCTGTACACAGATCGAACAGTGGTTAACTATTATTTATAGTGTTTAAACTCACATCGTCTAAGATCTTTAAACTCAACGGCCTGATGCTGTTCGAATGGGTAATACTGTCGTTGTACTTATTGTATCGTTAATTATCCCCCCAAAATAAATTACCGGGGAATGTCGACAGATTTTTCGGGTAAGAGTGCACCTTATCATAGTGTACTGGCTTCTGAAAGTCACCCTTAATATTGTGTCTAACCTAACAAAAAGGTAAATTATATGTCGTATAGCCTCATAGAACACAATGTAGATTCAGATAAGGTATAAGGTCTTATAAAATGTTCTATAGTTCCACAGATTGATAGAAATCCAATAGAATGTAATATATAATTTATAGAATATTTTTCCATATAGGATATAGTAAATGATTCTCAGCCTGCAGACCGTAAATTGGTAGTAACATTTAATTCTATTAAGACTAAGCTTATTTTCATTAAAACTCCTCGACCATTTATTACCATGTCAAAAACACACTACCTGATAACTCGTACTTCAAACTGCTTCAGGAAACATGAATTAGAACAAACACTGGGGTTTCTTGAGTTTTAATTATAAACTGCTCTCCTGCGTTCGTTATCTTACTTTTGACATGTGGATTTTGACATGTGGATTTGCTCATAAAAGAAAAAAGTTACTCTCTCGAAGATAATCACTTCTTTTAAAATAACTGTTTTGTTGTTGCTTTCTGGTGAGTTATTGGAGGAAAATTAATCATAATATAGAAGAGTAAATCATAATATAAGAAAGTAGAAAGTAAACTTGGAGTTTTTTAAAGCAGTTTTGTAATTTTCGCTGCCCTTAATGGGTCCTTTTCATATTCCATTAGCAATGTTTCTGACAAAGACGGAAAATTGCAATTTTGTAGGTTAGAATCTATCTGTATAACATATATTGTTGATTAGTTTTTTTTTGTTTTTTTTTACCTGGAAGTAGTATTTGGTTTATTACCTCTTTGCATCAAGTGACTTCATGTCTTGTCTGGGGTGATATATATATATATATATATATATATATATATATATATATATAATAGCAGAAGTATCTGTCGTTGACTGGGTTCAAAAACAGCCTACAGAAAATGGACTCTGATTTATGAAAGTATGATAGGTTATGAAAAGAAAGCGTTGTAAATTTGGGTTGAATTTGGGGTTATCAAAACCAAAGCAAAATATGATGAAAGTAAACCCCACGAATAGGCTCCTATATGGTTGACTATTTTTAAAAAACTAATTACATAGAAGATGTATCAAGGATCAGGAATAGGCATGTTTGATCTGGCAGAACAGTGGTTCATAAAAATTGTGGGGTTTACGTTTGCGCCTGGCTCCCAAACTATGGAAATAAAAAATGAAAAAAAAATGTTTACAAAGGTTTTTGGTATAAATGTACATAAGAATCCTTTGATAAGTATGTTTCAACTTAAATAGGGATGATATAATAAAATTGTGGGGTCTGCGTCCGCGCCTGTACTCCATGGAAATATAGCACAAACTTTAACAAAGACTTTTCATATCTATCTGCGTAAGTATACTTTGATAATTATGTTTCAGTTTGAAGAAATATGGTATAATAAAATTATTGGGTGTTCGTTCGCGCCTGACCTCCATAGAATGTAAATATATCAAGGATTTTAAAAGGGGTGAGGGTCCATAATAACACCTTAACTTTAATCTTAATTTACGTTAGCTTTTATTTATTTTTTATTTGAATCATATTGTGTCGAATCAGTTCACCTCATAAACTCACGTTCTTATTAAAGTGAATTCCGAAAAAAAAAGTCGGAACTTTAGACAATTCTCGACACAAATTTTGCATAACTCTGTTTTTTTCATCACCACTTGCACGTTTTCCTAGGCTGTTTTTGAACCCAGTCGACATGTACTTTTGCTAGTATATATATATATATATATATATATATATATATATATATATATATATATATACATATATATATATATATATATATACATATATATATATATATATATATATATTGGATTCAATAAAAGTGTTTACTTTGGTTAAGAGCGGATTCATTTTTTAACTGTAATTTTAATTAGGGAATTTCATACTTAAATTCCAATTCTAAACCTATCTAAAAACACTACTATATAATAGGCACACACACACACACACACAAACATATATATACATACATACATACATAATATACTAAGTGCCTTAAATAAGTTTAAAAATTGTCGTTGACTCTTGAAAATACACCTTATGAGATAACTGACCATTATTTTTTTTAGTTTATAGGACCGTCGTGTCTCTATAGAGACAATAAATGCACAGTTTGATGTCAATCTAAAAACTGTACACATAATTATTCGCGAGGAACTGACGATGCGGAAGATTTGCCCCAACTCCATACTCATAACAATCTATTTGACCAAGATGGGCACCAAGAAATCATCGCCCTCCCTATAGTCTAGACCTTGCTCTTGTGACTTTTGGTTATTCCATAAGTTCAAGGAAAACTTTAGAGGCTGTCGTTATGAGAGAATAAAAAAGATGAAGCATGCTGTGACAAGGATCATTGACACAAGAGAACTTCCATGGGCCTTCCAGAAATTGTTGGAACGGTACAAGTGCATAGCAACCGGGAGAGATTACTTCGAAAGGGACTAGTGTTTCATGTGTGAATTATCAATACAAATAATACGAAAAATATCTGGAAACTTATTGAAAATATCTCGTATATATGTATTTACATATATACACACATATAATACATATTTACAAATACATTATAAATAAATTTATTTTTACATTATGTTTTTAATTAAAGTTTAAAATACACAAATAAAGTACCATGGTCCAATTGTTCTCTAAACATAAGCATTCATTTCGAATGCGCCCCTGCTTTATCAAATTACCATACTGTTAATTTTATTCACGTAGCTATTCTGAAATTGCGGTGATACAACTTCTCTAATGCATTTGTGATGTTGTGCTGTATAAAAGTATTAACTTGAGTCAAAATTGGATTTTCGTCTTTTATCAAATTTGTTCTATTATTGATTTTCCAATACGAATCCTCTCTCTAGGAGTATCATTTAATACTTCCAGACACACGCAATACATTTGTGTGAAATTAAGAACAATCGACCCAGTAGTTTCAGTATCCATAGGGACCAAAATCACATGCATAGACACATAAAATTCCTTATATATATATATATATATATGTGTATATATATATGATAACTTAGTAGTTAATGACACATGATCAATATATGACATTTCTGAATTTTTTAGATGAGGATTTGTCATTCGTATTATTTGGATTCATCAGAGTAATTTTGAATGTGATTTTCACAACGTTTCGATCGATGTAACCTCCGACTTTCTTCAGGCGTATCTTGTCGGACTAGGGAATGTTTCTGTCGAACTAGGGAATTTGGACGGAATTTGGAGCGGAACCATTCTCGGGGGTAGCATGCGTTTTTCCGTCAGCCATGACTGGATAGAGGTCTTCAGTAATTCGCAATTGTATTTTTTAATCGCCCACACTAAGGATTGAACCTTCAACCTTCAAGAGAATATCACTTTTTACAATTGATTTTTCCAAGTACTTTAACCACTGCACCACAGGTGATTGAACGTTATTTAAGATGTGGACATAATTTTGAATCATCTAAATTATCAATCATCATCTCAAAAATTCAGAAACACAACACTGTACAGGCGAAAAGTATTTGCAACACGATGTTTGATCACTTTCATCGTGCACTTTGCATGCATTTTGGTGGCTCACTTATCACTACTATCATTTGCAATTCACTATTCAAGTTAACTCACGTTTTATAAATTAAGTCAGAATGAATTTATTTTTATATATTGCTATTTTTAGTTGAGTCAAAAGTTTTTGCAAATTATAAAAAAGTGTTAATTATGGTTAAAAACAATATGCTGACAGACAGTAAAAAGAGTCAAATTGAACCTTCAACCTTCAAGAGAATATCACTTTTTACAATTGATTTTTCCAAGTACTTTAACCACTGCACCACAGGTGATTGAACGTTATTTAAGATGTGGACATAATTTTGAATCATCTAAATTATCAATCATCATCTCAAAAATTCAGAAACACAACACTGTACAGGCGAAAAGTATTTGCAACACGATGTTTGATCACTTTCATCGTGCACTTTGCATGCATTTTGGTGGCTCACTTATAACTACTATCATTTGCAATTCACTATTCAAGTTAACTCACGTTTTATAAATTAAGTCAGAATGAATTTATTTTCATATATTGCTATTTTTAGTTGAGTCAAAAGTTTTTGCAAATTATAAAAAAGTGTTAATTATGGTTAAAAACAATATGCTGACAGACAGTAAAAAGAGTCAAATTGTGAAATTACTTGCAAAAACTCTGGAGCAAAACCAAACTGTGCGAATTGTGAACCGTTTTGTCAATGAAACCAAAGAAGAAGGAGAAGAAGAGATTTAAGAAAAATTATTTTTGATCATGCAGGAATTACCGATAATATGAAAAGTACCCGAAATCGAATTTTGAAACAAATGGTAAACTAGAGAGAACAAAGCGAACGTCGTTATTTTTAGTGATATAAACTGTCAGAAGCGGATGGCATTGACGGTTGGACGAAATGGTTAATTTCTAAAAGACCCTTGTCTACGTTATAAACGTAAACAAGAAGGTGGAACAGTAATGATTTGGGTCTGAATCTTTGGCAGTAAAATCGCTGGGCTATTTCTGGTTCCCGATGTCGTTAATATTAATAAATTAACTACATATGGTTTGATATAGTTGGTTCAGTGCTCTATTTCTCGTCCTTGAGAAAGCATTTGTTGCTTTGGTTGAGTTCACAGAATGATGATATCAAACAGTCTTATTGTCCAATACGATAATGTGCCAAACCATGCTTCTCGGTTCACAAAAGTTTGGTTTCAGGTCATGGAATATTTGGTGAACTACTGACGGATTGGGCTCACCAGAACCCGGATTTAAATTCAATAGGGAACCTCTGGTCAGTTATTAAGAGGAAGGTTTACGAGAATGGACACCAATTCAGTTGTAAAAAAAATCTCTGGGCGAACATTAAAGAAGTATCTTCTCAAATTTCACCGGAAGTAGTCTAAAATTTTACATCCTCTGTTGATTGAATAAGTTAAATACTAACAACGGTATTTGGCTTACAAAAGTTTCTGGATAAAGTTTAAGATAAAATTTAATGTTTTTCTTTTTAAAAAGTAAACTGTATAAAACTTAATAATATTAATATTCTAGTGCGGTGTAGGATTGTGCAAACGCTTTAAGTCTGCACTGTATTTTCAATCATTCTACAAAGCTTGAACGTCAACAGATATTATTGTGTACACATGTTTCAGAGATTTTTGTTGTTCATAATATCATCTTCAGCACAAAAAGTCTTTAGCAATTTGTTTTCAAATTGTTGCCGTTGTTATAATGATCATAAACACTAAATGATCATAAACACTAAATGATCATAAACGCTAAATGATCATAAACGCTAAATGATCATAAACACTAAATGATCATAAACACTAAATGATCATAAACGCTAAATGATCATAAACGCTAAATGATCATAAACACTAAATGATCATAAACACTAAATGATCATAAACACTAAATGATCATAAACACTAAATGATCATAAAACAAAAATAACCAACAAAATCCAGAATCTTTAGATTCTTTATTTTTTTGTCCGTCTTAATAACAGGCTAATGCATATCAAATGTATACATTAAATACAAAAGATGAATTCATTGTTAAAAGAATCAGGTTCATAAAAATTTCTATTAAATATGATATTCTAATAAATGAGGCTTAGTTTCTTCATAAAATACAATGATTTAAAATATAATTTAAACAGTAAACAATTTTCATCGTTAAAATAATAAATGTGCACATAAATAACAAAGAAAACATTATTTCACATTACAGGCCATTAATATTCACCCAATGATTTCCGAGAATAACCGTCCATAAATGCAGAATTTACGAGAAAACACTTTACAATCAGGGGAGATAATTCAACCATAAGCACATGCCAAGATTTACTAATGTAATTCAATGTTCATATAAATCGAACCGATCAGTTAAGGAAAAATAATTCAAATTAAACATCCTGGTTAATGTATTAGAAAACAAACTTTGTTATGGAACACTTTACCCATTCTAATTTGTATTTACATAACCGAAGCGATGATTTTTGTATCTTTAAGTTCGGGTGTAGCGTGGGCGGACATCTTGCTTCTCAACTCCCTATATAGTATCCCGGAAAATTATATGCCAGATATAGTCCCCTACATCAAAGTGGCACTGTGCCTTGTTTGGTGAAAAATGCTATAAGAAAATAAAAAATAAAAAAAGCAACACTCGACTAGCTGTAAGCACTATCAACAGTTTCCTCCACTCTCCAATCTGAGACTAAATCTAAATGCAGATTTCATGAACAAAGCTCTTTCTTAGAGCTTCCCGCTTGTTCCACTGGTCATTCATAATTCTTTATCCTCGAGTGGCCTTCGGGCCTTGATAAGTGGTGATCCTCTTGTAAAAAAACAAAACAAAAAACGTTAACGTTATAAAGTTTGAATTTGACTTAAAAATGTATACATTGCATAGAACTCATGCATCAGAATCGAACTAGAAATAACGGAGAAAATAGATTCGAACTTGTGCCCGTAAGGCACTACCCTAATAGACAGGAAGTACTTTAACTGCTCACTCAGTATTGGAGGCTATCTATCCATATATTCCCGTATCTCTATCTATCCTTCTCTTTCATGCAAACATCTGCACCTCTCAAAAACGCACATAGACCTATTAATAGGAATCCTTGAAAGAAACGTTCTGAATAATTCGTTCATAATTCTTAAAAAAAAAAAAGGAACAACGATGACTACAGTTACTCACAGACCAAAGAAAGCAATATAATTTTTCTATTTTGTATCAAACTCATTGCAAGAAAATTGATTTTGATAAAAGCCACAACAAAACATCTAAAATCGAATTTAAAATCGATTTTTACTGCTTTTATGTCCGCGCGTAAGAACTTTTTCTTTGTTAAAACGAAAGAATAGCCATTTTGTAATGTGTACCAATCACCTACCTTTCCCAGAATCCTTTGCATAAGGAATTTTTTTCCATTTCCTCTTATAATCGACATTTAGTTACCTGGGATTGTTCCCCCATCGATGACATTTTGAATTAAGATAGAACCTCCGCTAATCAAGGGGATTTCCCATTAATCTAACGTCATACGTTTATAGTTAGTTTTTTTTTTTGTTACCATTTTAAGCAAGGCGGTATGTATTCTTTCATAGACGGGCCCATTTCAGTTTTCCCATTTTTCGTAACGTGGTATTATTATTATCTATATATTAATACGATAGCGTGTATGCTATTTTGTGTGTCACGCTTACACCCGCGTCATTTAATTGTTATGTTCATCTATTTCTTGTCATAAATAATTTTACCAAGAATTCTGCAAAAGTTTTGGTTTCAGTTTCGACTATAGCTGATGGCACTTCAATCACCTATTATTTCTATAAATAATTTCATCAAGAATTCTTCATAAGTTTTGGTTTTGGTTTCGATTATGGCTGAAAGAACTCAAGTTATATATATGTATATATATTGTTTTCATAAGTTTTTATTTCGGTTTCGATTCAAACTAATGCACACAAATCATATGGATATATATTTTTTAATTTTTTAAATCGCAGCTTTATAATATATAAAAATCGATAGAACATTAACTCTATAATAATACATACAGAAATCTGCAAGAATTAAAATATAATATTTAGGCGTACTTTACGACCGGGCTTTGCCGGGCGTTCATGCTAGCTTAAACAAATACTTTTGCGGTTTTAATGAAAAAGCTACAATAATATCAGAACATCTCAATTTATATTGAACAAGTGAGGATGGCAAGTTAGAGGTATGGTGAGACAAAAGTGTCATAACGACCAAGCAATTGGAACATTATCGTCCGGATTTGGTCGTCATTGACAAGGTTTCAAAAAACTGGCAGATTGTAGATTTCTCAGTACCCTGGGACAGGAATGTGAGAGAGAAGGAGAATGAGAAGTGGAGCAATTATGCTCCATTGGCATTGGAGATAAGGCGTATACACGGGGTTAAAACACAAATAATCCCGGTCGTAGTTGGTACACTACGAGTAGTATCAAGTCGTCTTGAAGGACAATTGAAAAACTACAAATTCCCGATGTTTTAGGTGGCCTTCAAACCTCTGCAATTATAGGTACCACCAACATCCTTAGGAAAACCCTTGATCTTTGAAGCTCCCAGTTTGAAGCCGGGATTAAGGGATATCCTCTGGACATGAATCCCATCCCTTTTCAGAGAGACGTTCATAAACGAAATCAGAATTATTATTGTTGTTGTTGTTGCTGTTGTTGTTATTGTTTTTGTTGTTGTTGTGTTTGTACAAACTAGGAGTTTTCACAAAGGACATCATCAAAGATATCTCTCTGTCAAAAACCTGTTTTGTTCTTTAGAGTCTAGGTGACAACAAGTCTATACAGATTTCCAGTACTGCCCACCTCTTGAATTTGCGTTATCATAACAGCCGTTTATCATTGGTTTCTCTCTGGCAACGACCATTGGTCATCACGGAGATTTGGTTGGCAATAAACCTCTCACAGGTCCCAATCCTCTTCGAACTTATTCAGTGGAAATCTGGTTAGTACTTTCTCTCCTCGGTCTGTTTAGTGTGGTGCCACTTGATGCTGACACGACAATTTTTTTATAAAGGGGAGAGGCTTATTTTCAATTTTACGATTTCAGTTTTTTTTTTTAATTCCAGGTGATGTTACTTTATCTTTTTGTTTTACTTCTGCTGCAGTTTCTATATGTCCGCTTAGCATTTGTAGCACATGCGTCTCCGCATCATGGGTTTTCCATAATATTTCAGCCGTTTTTATTGTTATCCGTTGTATCTTTTCCACTATCCTCCAGATTCCAGTCACTCACATTCTTTTTCTAAAGTTTATAGGGATTGTTTCTAGCGCTTCTACTATTATTTTTGTTATCTTGATTTTATTTATCTTCCAGGTATCTCTCAGCTCTGCAATCAGTTTCGTGTATTTGATTCGAAGACTTTTCTTTTTTATAAACTGTTATAACATCCAGTCTTCTTGTTTGAATGGGTTTATTTGTTTCTATGTCTATGTCCTATAGGATTTTGTGGTTTTTATTTTCAATTACTGCTGCCGGTTTCTGCTTGTACCATTTGTGTGGATGTTCAAGATGCAGATCTTTGCATAGTTTCCAATGTACTGCATTCCCTATTTGATTGTGTCTATTCTGATATTCATTTTGGAATAGTTGGCTGCATTGACTTATTAGTTTGTTTATCGTTTCTCCTCTTTGTCCACAGAGCCTGCATTTGCTGTGTTCTTGTGTCCTGTCGATCTCTGCTTTGATATAGTTGGTTCTTAATCGCGTTATTTTGTGTGACTCTTATTAGTGATTCGGTTTCTCTGTTTAATTGCCCTTTTCGTAGCCATATCCAAGCTTTTGCGTGAGTATCATCTTTTTTCATCCTTATGAATCGCCCATGTAGCTGTTTCTCTTGCCATTTTTTCTCGTTTTATCTTTCACCTCTCTATTCTCTGTCTTGTTTATGTTTACAGTGGTTCTTGCTACAGTGATTAGTCCGTCTGCGTTTTGCGTTATGTATTATTTTTCTAGTTCTTTTTTTATGTTATTCTCATTTTTATGTCACAGTATTCTATACAAACTAGTCCTCTTACCTCGTCCTTTCTTTACATGAGAAGCCTGTAAACATCATCTTTCGGGTATAATGCATTGCATATAGTCATAAGTTTCCGGATCTTCTAGTCGGGGTGTCTGAGTTCTTTGCTCAAACCTATAAACGGTGCAGAATACTTTACTTGTGATACTGCCAATGTGTTCATACTTTTTTATTATTAGGTTTCTACTATATAGTTTAGCTTCTGTGAGTTTTCCTGTTCTTCTTAGATATTCTTTCCAATTTTGTCGTTCATTTATGCTGCTTTGATAATATTTGATTGCAGAACTCCAAAATATTTGTAGCTGTTGTCTTCATCCCCGTTTCATACCTTCCGTCGTCTCCAGTTTTTCCCTTCTCATAACTAGCATTGTGTAATTTTCCATACTGAATTCCATCCGGATATCCAGGCCGAAAAGTCTGGTTGTGTTTATTAGTGCCTTTAGTTCTTTTTTTGTTTCTTGAAAAAGTTGCAGGTTGTCCATATATAATCTATGGTTTATTCTTTCATTACTATTAGTGAACTTGCAACTGGTTTGGCACTTCCATAGCATATTGTTAAGAGGTATTGTGGCCATGATGGACAGTAGTGATGATAGGGGGTCTACTTGAAAGACCCTTTTTGTATTTTTATCTCGGTTATGTATTATGCTTCAGCTGTCAATTCATATCAAATTGATAATCTTATTTGGTAGTTTGTACATCATCCAACATTCTATTAGCCATGATGTCGTACGCTTTCTGGCAGTCGATCAATGCCATGTCTACTTTTTAAAAACGTTTTACCTTCGTCATAATCTGTAGGTCTATATATAGTAAATCATGTATTTCTCTTTTTCCTTTTCAGCATCATTTTGATTCTTCGGAGTTGTAGTCCTCGATTATTAAGAAAGTGGTAAACATGTTTTCTCAGTTTGTGGTTAAGATATTCCACATGGTTGGTAAACAAGTTACAGTTCTGTAGTTGTTAGGGGGCGGTTCCTTTTTCTGTGTTTTTGGTATCAATGTAGATTTACATATGCTCATCAGTTTGCTATTTTTCTTAGGGCTGTCGAAGATTTCTTTGCTAATCTCATTCTCTATATCTTCCTCGATTTCCTGTAACTTCTTTTCATGCCTTTCAGCATTTCTATTGTAATCTTGTCGCTTTTTCCATATTTTGCCCCAGTGGAGCTTTAATCTCTTGGGTCCGGTTGTTCTGTTTTTGTTCTTCCCCCATTTACATTTTTATAAAATTGGCTTTAGTTGTTTTCAAAAGTTCCATATTTGATTGCACTGTTTAGAATGGTATCGGTATCGCCATAATATTCATTATTTAGCCGCTATCTTTTGCTTTAGTTTTTCGTGTTTCTTGTTCAGCCTGTCCACATGAGAGTTATTCTGAGGCTACCGAAAATCAAGGATTGTTAAATGAAAAACGACGTAAAGTAAAATAGGCAAAGCAAGCAAGATCGGTCGGTAGTCAGATTGTCGATAATTAATGAGACCATTTTGTAAAAAAGGTGAAAAAATGTTTTTAAAAACATATTGAAACAGAGAAAAATAACGAACGTTGTTATACTTAAATTAAACTTTATTCAATATTAATAAAAATGAAAAAAAAAAAAAAACACGAGTTAATACAAAAGGGAAAAGTTGTACGGTATCCCAGCGTTAAAAGATACACATTAGGTTTATAATTGATTCCAAAGCTTAAAATTCATTTATTATAATTTAAAACAATTTTTATATAGTTATTCGAATAGAAAGTAACACAAAATAATCAATCACACGTTTTGGAGATGTTTTTCGGTTTATAGAGTTTTTATCGAATTTAATAATTTTACGATTATTTTTTATTCCTATTTCAACTTACTTGTGACTGGTTAGCACGCGCTTGTTATATAGATTTGGTTCCGCATTCAATAATTGTATTCTTGCAAATGCATATTGGAATACATATATTGAATGATCTACAAAATATATGGGATGAAAAATATTTTATTCTCTTGATTATAGTTGAAACGATAATTTCACTCATATATAATCATGATATAAAGAAAATATAGCTCCTCCTCAACGCTGAATGTCAATAGAACCGGTGTTTATCTCCGTTTTTATAGCGCAAAGCGAGACGGATGCCCGAAATTTACTTAAGATGTTTTTTGGTCACATTCCTCCTGCTCGACCCTCACTAACTCTAAGCGATCCGCGACGAGTTTATGAGAAGTGCCTTTGTAGTCAGTTTCATGACTCGAAATTGTCTACTCTATCGCTTTGATCTGATCGGTCTGTAGTGTAGCAAATTTGTTTGTATTTTTTTAGTTACTCCGCGGCACTTTAGTCTATTATAAGGCAAAAATATTTCAGCGGACATTTCTTAAAGCGTAACAAAGAAAATGAATGCCTTTATAAATAAATACTCGTTTGTCCTTATTATAATGTTTGATGGTTTGTTTATACTTTTTTTATAGAAAATCTAGATACTAATCTTATTTGCTTCTTTACACCTTGAATGATTTAGATTTGTGAGATGAAGGCGATATATATTTGGAATAAAGAGATAGGAAGTGATTAGAGGAAGGCAATGTTATATATAATACGGTAAATGAGGTGAGAAATAATACCGGAAGAGGAATGGCGGGAATAATTAAATGGTATAAATAAAGAAGAAATAGATTTAGGAACGCAACTTTTAATGCAACGTAAACTGACAGAGGCTTTATCTCTTCATTCTGATACAATTGCTTTGATATTCGCAATGTAACCATTTACCTTTCTCTCTTTTTATGTATTTATGTATGTCTATCTATCTATCTATCTATCTATCTATCTATCTATTTCTTATGATGTACTAACGTTAACACAACAGCCAATGGGTTGTCTAGAGTTTAAGATATCAGTCGGATGAATTACACAATTGCAAGCAAATAATATCAAATTCGTTATTATGAATATGAATATGAATATGAAAGAAAATACGTTTTAAATTTATCATTTTTATATACTCATTAACAGAATACACATAATAGGACCGTTAATAATAACATGAATTCACAGAACAGGACTGTATTACATCACTTTTACGCCCATTTACAAGGATTAAAATCAAGATATCTATGCTATAGAACCTTATTTGTAAGAATCGTTATTCTAATGTTGATCGGAATCCATTAAATAATGTTCATTCTAGAAAAATGGCCAAATTTTGAAATTTAAAATTAACAGTTTTAATTAGAAATTGAAAGCCAGAGAATCTGTATTAATTGGTGTTTGTTGGTGCTGCACTCGCGTTTACCATAGTCGGATTGAACTGGATTCTTTCTCAGCCTACACAAATCCCGAACACCGACGACTTTAACACCGGCGCATGAAATGGCTACCAATTGCAATTCCAACGTTGAAGGTCAATAACCTGTTTATCCGAAAGGTCAGCAAAGTTTATAGTTGTTGTCCGAATCCCCAGCCGTCCACTGATACTTTTTTTTCGATCTGAACGTGTTCCTAGTTACTGACTGTGGGCAGAAAAGGATGGAATGTAGTAGCAGAACAGATACTACACTTTACTTCTGTCCAGAATACCACATTTTACTAGATGAATTATGTTCGTATCTTGTTTAAGGTCAGTCTAATATTTTTCGTTTACTAGCTTTACGCGTTCTCTTCGATGTATGGACTGTATAACAAGGTCAACAAAATGTTATCATCCACATTATAGCACGAGTCAATTATAATTTCATAGATTGCAAAATACGACGCTTTACTATATTATTAAATCATGTTGTTATTATCACACTAGTTGATTCCAGTACGTTAATTTTTTTAAATCTCGCGAGAAACGAGAAAGAGCATTTGTTAAATCAGTATTAGATTTACAGTGTCTGATAGGATTTAAAATGAGCGAATTGAAGGGTCCGCCATTGCCAACCGAATCCTGGCTGCGCATTATTACTCTTTTATCCAATATTCAACTGAATGTTCGAAAGTCAAACCGTTCTTTATGCATTCACTCATGTTAGTTTTCTTGTATTTAATAAGTTTTATTGATTAGTCAGCGAATAAAGCTATCCAGTCTATACGTTGCATTCGTAATCAATCACCCAGCCACGTATTGAATGTTCGTTACTATTCCGATAGTTTAATAATGTCCGTTGTCATTCGTGTTGAAGTTTGAAGAGAAAGGCTTTATGGGACTTCGGCGTGAAAGTTACAGGAGTATTTGATAAAGCTGTTTGATAATCAATAGTAATCATCTTTCTGCATTTCATATTCAGACAGCACGTGTTAACACATCTTTCTGATTAGATATTTTCTGTTTTGCTGCATATCGAGCATTTATAGGCTATTTAATGACAACAATGTATATTTGAAACGATACATTGTAAAGTCACAATTCACACGTGCATAAAATATTGTTGCCACATTTGGAGGTGAACTAACCCTTAGTCTCTCTCTCTCTCTCTCTCTCTCTCTCTCTCCCTCTCATTTACACACACATACACTTAGGCAGGGTGCAAAAACTAATTTCTGACCTAAGAGGTTCTGTACTGTTTGCCAAGCTCCAGCTCCTATCACATCGTCGTAGCGTTGCACCTTGCATATGTTTCCATGAAATGTGCTCCAAAGAATTGCTGAACTTACTTAATGTGAACACCCCTGACCCCTGACCCCTGACCCCTCCGATAAGCAGAAAAAGCAAACCTATTCTATTGAGGTTCAAAATACCGAAAGATTTTCTACTCGTAAACTACTTTCCTTTGGAATGTCTTCCGATGTTTCCCTGGCCATACGCACATGGAGAAATTTTAATATAATGTGAACAAACATCGTGCTACCATGCTCCCCCCTCCCCAAGTTACCGCCTCTAAATCTGTTGCAAGCACCACATCCCCTTACGCTTCTTTAGCAACATACCTTGTTTGGGGTGTAGTAAAGTAGAAAAACAATACAATCGATTAGTTTACATACATAGTTTGGCATACATTTTCCAAAGACATTACAGTGGTAGACGTGATGATCCAAAACCTTATTGCCATCATAAAAGTACTTGTCTCTGTTTGGCATACATTTTCCAAAGACATTACAGTGGTAGACGTGATGATCCAAAACCTTATTGCCATCATAAAAGTACTTGTCTCTGTTTGGCATACATTTTCCAAAGACATTACAGTGGTAGACGTGATGATCCAAAACCTTATTGCCATCATAAAAGTACTTGTCTCTGTTTGGCATACATTTTCCAAAGACATTACAGTGGTAGACGTGATGATCCAAAACCTTATTTCCATCATAAAAGTACTTGTCTCTGTTTGGCATACATTTTCCAAAGACATTACAGTGGTAGACGTGATGATCCAAAACCTTATTGCCATCATAAAAGTACTTGTCTCTGTTTGGCATACATTTTCCAAAGACATTACAGTGGTAGACGTGATGATCCAAAACCTTATTGCCATCATAAAAGTACTTGTCTCTGTTTGGCATACATTTTCCAAAGACATTACAGTGGTAGACGTGATGATCCAAAACCTTATTGCCATCATAAAAAGTACTTGTCTCTGTTTGGCATACATTTTCCAAAGACATTACAGTGGTAGACGTGATGATCCAAAACCTTATTGCCATCATAAAAGTACTTGTCTCTGTTTGGCATACATTTTCCAAAGACATTACAGTGGTAGACGTGATGATCCAAAACCTTATTGCCATCATAAAAGTACTTGTCTCTGTTTGGCATACATTTTCCAAAGACATTACAGTGGTAGACGTGATGATCCAAAACCTTATTGCCATCATAAAAGTACTTGTCTCTGTTTGGCATACATTTTCCAAAGACATTACAGTGGTAGACGTGATGATCCAAAACCTTATTGCCATCATAAAAGTACTTGTCTCTGTTTGGCATACATTTTCCAAAGACATTACAGTGGTAGACGTGATGATCCAAAACCTTATTGCCATCATAAAAGTACTTGTCTCTGTTTGGCATACATTTTCCAAAGACATTACAGTGGTAGACGTGATGATCCAAAACCTTATTGCCATCATAAAAGTACTTGTCTCTGTTTGGCATACATTTTCCAAAGACATTACAGTGGTAGACGTGATGATCCAAAACCTTATTGCCATCATAAAAGTACTTGTCTCTGTTTGGCATACATTTTCCAAAGACATTACAGTGGTAGACGTGATGATCCAAAACCTTATTGCCATCATAAAAGTACTTGTCTCTGTTTGGCATACATTTTCCAAAGACATTACAGTGGTAGACGTGATGATCCAAAACCTTATTGCCATCATAAAAGTACTTGTCTCTGTTTGGCATACATTTTCCAAAGACATTACAGTGGTAGACGTGATGATCCAAAACCTTATTGCCATCATAAAAAGTACTTGTCTCTGTTTGGCATACATTTTCCAAAGACATTACAGTGGTAGACGTGATGATCCAAAACCTTATTGCCATCATAAAAGTACTTGTCTCTGTTTGGCATACATTTTCCAAAGACATTACAGTGGTAGACGTGATGATCCAAAACCTTATTGCCATCATAAAAGTACTTGTCTCTGTTTGGCATACATTTTCCAAAGACATTACAGTGGTAGACGTGATGATCCAAAACCTTATTGCCATCATAAAAGTACTTGTCTCTGTTTGGCATACATTTTCCAAAGACATTACAGTGGTAGACGTGATGATCCAAAACCTTATTGCCATCATAAAAGTACTTGTCTCTGTTTGGCATACATTTTCCAAAGACATTACAGTGGTAGACGTGATGATCCAAAACCTTATTGCCATCATAAAAGTACTTGTCTCTGTTTGGAATACATTTTCCAAAGACATTACAGTGGTAGACGTGATGATCCAAAACCTTATTGCCATCATAAAAGTACTTGTCTCTGTTTGGCATACATTTTCCAAAGACATTACAGTGGTAGACGTGATGATCCAAAACTTATTGCCATCATAAAAGTACTTGTCTCTGTTTGGCATACATTTTCCAAAGACATTACAGTGGTAGACGTGATGATCCAAAACCTTATTGCCATCATAAAAGTACTTGTCTCTGTTTGGCATACATTTTCCAAAGACATTACAGTGGTAGACGTGATGATCCAAAACCTTATTGCCATCATAAAAGTACTTGTCTCTGTTTGGCATACATTTTCCAAAGACATTACAGTGGTAGACGTGATGATCCAAAACCTTATTGCCATCATAAAAGTACTTGTCTCTGTTTGGCATACATTTTCCAAAGACATTACAGTGGTAGACGTGATGATCCAAAACCTTATTGCCATCATAAAAGTACTTGTCTCTGTTTGGCATACATTTTCCAAAGACATTACAGTGGTAGACGTGATGATCCAAAACCTTATTGCCATCATAAAAGTACTTGTCTCTGTTTGGCATACATTTTCCAAAGACATTACAGTGGTAGACGTGATGATCCAAAACCTTATTGCCATCATAAAAGTACTTGTCTCTGTTTGGCATACATTTTCCAAAGACATTACAGTGGTAGACGTGATGATCCAAAACCTTATTGCCATCATAAAAGTACTTGTCTCTGTTTGGCATACATTTTCCAAAGACATTACAGTGGTAGACGTGATGATCCAAAACCTTATTGCCATCATAAAAGTACTTGTCTCTGTTTGGCATACATTTTCCAAAGACATTACAGTGGTAGACGTGATGATCCAAAACCTTATTGCCATCATAAAAGTACTTGTCTCTGTTTGGCATACATTTTCCAAAGACATTACAGTGGTAGACGTGATGATCCAAAACCTTATTGCCATCATAAAAGTACTTGTCTCTGTTTGGCATACATTTTCCAAAGACATTACAGTGGTAGACGTGATGATCCAAAACCTTATTGCCATCATAAAAGTACTTGTCTCTGTTTGGCATACATTTTCCAAAGACATTACAGTGGTAGACGTGATGATCCAAAACCTTATTGCCATCATAAAAGTACTTGTCTCTGTTTGGCATACATTTTCCAAAGACATTACAGTGGTAGACGTGATGATCCAAAACCTTATTGCCATCATAAAAAGTACTTGTCTCTGTTTGGCATACATTTTCCAAAGACATTACAGTGGTAGACGTGATGATCCAAAACCTTATTGCCATCATAAAAGTACTTGTCTCTGTTTGGCATACATTTTCCAAAGACATTACAGTGGTAGACGTGATGATCCAAAACCTTATTGCCATCATAAAAGTACTTGTCTCTGTTTGGCATACATTTTCCAAAGACATTACAGTGGTAGACGTGATGATCCAAAACCTTATTGCCATCATAAAAGTACTTGTCTCTGTTTGGCATACATTTTCCAAAGACATTACAGTGGTAGACGTGATGATCCAAAACCTTATTGCCATCATAAAAGTACTTGTCTCTGTTTGGCATACATTTTCCAAAGACATTACAGTGGTAGACGTGATGATCCAAAACCTTATTGCCATCATAAAAGTACTTGTCTCTGTTTGGCATACATTTTCCAAAGACATTACAGTGGTAGACGTGATGATCCAAAACCTTATTGCCATCATAAAAGTACTTGTCTCTGTTTGGCATACATTTTCCAAAGACATTACAGTGGTAGACGTGATGATCCAAAACCTTATTGCCATCATAAAAGTACTTGTCTCTGTTTGGCATACATTTTCCAAAGACATTACAGTGGTAGACGTGATGATCCAAAACCTTATTGCCATCATAAAAGTACTTGTCTCTGTTTGGCATACATTTTCCAAAGACATTACAGTGGTAGACGTGATGATCCAAAACCTTATTGCCATCATAAAAGTACTTGTCTCTGTTTGGCATACATTTTCCAAAGACATTACAGTGGTAGACGTGATGATCCAAAACCTTATTGCTATCATAAAAGTACTTGTCTCTGTTTGGCATACATTTTCCAAAGACATTACAGTGGTAGACGTGATGATCCAAACCTTATTGCCGTCATAAAAGTACTTGTATCTGTTTGGCATACATTTTCCAAAGACATTACAGTGGTAGACGTGATGATCCAAAACATTATTGCCATCATAAAAGTACTTGTCTCTGTTTGGCATGCAGAATCCAGATGTGAGAAAGAACAGGAGTATTTATGCACATCGACCACGTGTGATCGGTGTGATGAAAAATGAGCTTAATTAAAGTTGTTAGAATGTCTCGAGCACTCGAAATGCTGAGTTCATTGAGCAATAGAGATGAACATTGAAAATCGTATTGTTGGAGAAAAGTATACATCAGTTTCAACAGATACTATCCTTTCTATTTTTCTACCCTTTTCTATTACTTCATGATTAAACTAGTTCTTTTTTCTCTTGATTAATTGGAATACACGAATGAATAATGTCCACGAACGATGTTGAATATTAAACGCATTTAATTTTACTTATTATCACAAACCTGATTTATTGCATCATAAATTTCCAAGGCGTTTGATTAGCATCTCTTTATCAAGATTGCTTTGAATAACAGAGCTTCCACACGAGTGCTCGCGGGTCATCCCTTCTATTCATCAGTTTACATAACGGAAGAATAAGTAGAAGAATGGAGATTCCTTATATCTATATGATTTTTATGATTACTATGAAGCCACTCACCAACTTACTCAAGAGATATAAGACAAAGTTGCAGATAAAACTAAAGGAAAAATCACCTATATGCATGATCTGAAAATAACAGTAGAATAATAGTGAAAAATAGGCTAGAAGTAATAAACACAATCAGAATCATTAGCCAGAAATTCATAATGAAAAATGTCTATTAGCCGAGACAAAGAAAATAAATTTTAAAAGAAATACATAAATAAACGGAACAAATAAAGCTATCCAATAGAGAGTGCTTGATGGATGTGATAAATACCTTGGACTACTGGTAGCAAACACGATCAAATCAACAGAAATAACTAAAGAGAAAGCATAAAACAAGAAAAATCCTTGGAACTGAATTAGATACAGAATTCAAATCTATTACTAGGATATCTAATCTATTAATTGGGCATCTAAATTGCTGAAACCGGAAATATACTATTACTTTTATATCTGTAGCCAAAACAACACTATTACCATTTTAAATGTTCAATTCAGTTTACTATATTTTTCCAAAGTAAGGTACTATATATTGATGCTCAATTCATGGGCGAGGTTACTATAGTATATATATATATATATACTGTTATCATGATGTTATTCTTCCAGGCATCACCTACTCCTTTTTATGAGGTTTGTATAGTATCTGTTTTGTAGTCATAATATACATAATAATAATACAATAATTGTAGATATCTTATTCTTTAGGGAAGTGGGACACACTATCAGTATTTGTTTTGTCCTCATGAGACTATTTCCAGGCGCATTACTTTCTTCTTTGGGAAAGGTTGTATAGTATATATCCTGTTGTCATGAGATCATTATACCAGACGTTGCTTCCTCCTTTAGAAGGAGTAGTGCTGTATATGTTCGTTCATATAACATGATTCCAGACACTAACTCTTCCTTTTGGGGGTAGTGTAATAATAATCACTTGGCTGGTATATCTTGTAAAATACTCTAGTCAAAAAGAAACCATGAACATCATCTGTTTTTATCGTTGAACGATCAAAGGTAATCACGTGTGTTGGAACTTCAAGTGAATCAGAAACAACAACAACAACAACAACAACGACAACAACAACAACAACAATAATAATAATAATAATAATAATAATAGGCGACTGAAAATATTAGGTAGAATTGTACAAACTTTGGCATCGAAACCTATTACGATGACATAATATAATACATGTAAGAATGATAATTATGATACTTGAATAACTTTTTAACAACCTTAGACGAAAAGCTGCCTCACCAAATCATTTCCAACTTTTGTCTTAAAAATTCCCTTAACCCTAAACATACATTTTTCTCCCTCGTTCGACTTTACGACAAAATCTTACCTAACTTTCACACATAGACATTATGACTTAGGCACTCTAATATTCATGACGACCCAACTTACACGTAAACGCACACAAACAGCAAGAATGAACACGTATACTTAATGTTTTTTAATACGTTTACTCGGGACCTACCTTAGACAATTTCGATTCTCAAATAATTTCTTTATTAAATTGTTTTATACTTGTTTTCACCCTAATCAAAACATATTGGACGTAAGAGCTACTAACTGGGGACAGTGGGAAGTTAAGTAGTGAGACATCTGTTCACAGTACACCCATGGAAGCAGGAAACAGAAATAGAATTCCAAAGTCTAGCAGTCTTAGGGAAGAAACTATTAGAAGGCATCTAGGGACCACAACAGTAAACAGGCAGGATGTTGATGCTTATCAGGTTAGTCTGGGGTATGTACGTTATGAGTTCATCAGAGCACATTCTATTAAAGTACTTTTAAAACATTCAAAGATGCCGCATTGCGGCGATGCGACAAATAGTGGAGCTTGCTCGATAATAAGCGACCTATTAGATACGCGACTTTTTTTAGACCCTGTCTAAAAGGGAGAGACTAGTTGTAGATACACCAGGTCAGATGTGAAACAATACTCAAAACTTTTGTGAGATGTGGTCTTTTAAAGATATAGGATACTCTCTGGTCCGAATAATAGTTTCCTCTATGTATTTGTTCCTATTCATGTTGCCTGTGAATGTTAAACTGAGGAGCTTTCAGGTAGGATGCTATTTGCCATGGAAATCGGTGGTCGAAGAGGATTTTTGTAGTTGTTAAAGGAAAGAACCTTAGTTTTATAAGCATTAAATGTAACCACCCATTTATGGCCCATTTCCATTACAGACTGAAGAACATTTTCTAATGTTTTAGCTATGTCCTTGTATATGTGTACATTCGTTTTTCCCTTATGTCTATTTCAACAAATTATTAGTGGAGTAAATTATTTTGTATGGAAATACATTGTCATTCCTTTTTTCTTTTGCTAATGTCTTATCTTCGACAGTTTCTCCACCCACTGCATATTTTCAGCATCAGGTGATGTTTTATATGATTTCTAAACTTCTTTTTTTTTTGTTTAAGGGACGTTTGTTAATCCATTATTTGCAATTGCATGTCCTGTACACTTATGTATTTCATAATAACTAAGACTCCCTGGCGTATATACCCGTTTAGTATCTGTGTATGGAGCCAAGAATGTAATTTTAGAAACGAATAAAACAGCAAAACATGAACAAGTTAAGAAAAATAATTCAACAGAAGTGAATCATCTGCCTTTTTGATAAATAGCCAACGAAAACTCATTCGACAGATTGTGATACAGCGATAAACCCATTCGCGTGGCAGGATTATACGTAGGAGAGCCAATGACGAGGACCCCCGACAGCTGGGAATTAATTAAGAGACGAATGATAAAAATATACAACCTATAATTAATACCGTTGCCACTACATAGGTACTCTCGAAACCTGTTTAAAATTTAAACCTGGCATATCAGTCCATTGAAATCTAACAGTTTAGTACCTATTTATTTGCTTCCCTACGAGAGCAGTCGATTTTTAAAGTGGAGATAATACAGCTCCACAAGAAAAAAAAATGGAACGCTGGATTAGGACAAAAATAAAATTTGTCTCAATCTAAAAGGATTTTTTTTAATAGCTAGAAGCCTGATTTAAGCTTAAAACACTTAGTAATTAATGAGTTAAAAGTAAATCTCCACTCCCGTTAGAGTTTATTTTTGATACTTCGGAAGATAAGAAATAAACACATTTTTTTTTATTATTCAATAATTGTTTTTAATAATAATAATAATAATAATAATAATAATAATAATAATAATAATAATAATAATAATATCGCACGTGATATTATTGCTAACAGCAACAGCAACAACAACAACAACAACAACTACTACTACTATTTGTAATATAATAATAATAATAATAATATCGCACGTGATATTATTGTTAACAACAACAACTACTACTACTTCTACTACTACTACTACTACTTGTAATAATAATAATAATAATAATAATAATAATAATAATAATAATAATAATAATACATTGATGCTTTTTTTCACCAAATTTGTCCGTTGCTGCGAACCTGTGCCATGTCGATGTATACAACAGAAAGCGAAAAATATTTCGATTCACATTTGTTAAACAGTAACAAGTGCGAAAGTAAAAGAGGGAAAAAGACATTTTCTTTTTTCTTGTTTCTCAATTAAAATTCAATTCTTTTCAGTTGTGGTAACAAATAAACTACTACTACTACTACTACTACTACTGCTACTCTAATATAATATTCATTGTGTATCTGTTTATAAGAATGTTTAATTTATCGGTAGCATGAAATAAAAATAGAACACTTATGGTAAAGGTACAAACCGATTCACTATTGGAGAACGAAAGACATAAAAAGATTAGGGTTAAAGTTAGAGTTAAGCTTAATGAGTAGATCACATATTGGATTAAAAATTATTCTGTTAATATTCTTATAGAGCAATATAGGTTCATATACATCGGTGTGCCATCCCTATTTTAATATATTTTGATTATATTAATGTGTTTTGGATTAATAAGTTTTATTCGTTTTAAAGCCATTTTGAGAAAACACTGTTATCATTTGATGGTTGTATAATTGTAAATAAAATAGATCGTGTCGTTTGATTGAAGCTTTCAAAACACTCTCGAAAAAAGAACTGAACAATTCAGTCAATTAGATATGCTGCCATCTTGACCTTATCATTTGAAATTTGTAGCATTTCTTTATTTTTAGCATCGTTTATTTCTGATGTAATTTGCTGTTATTTTGTTGTGCACTTATTAATGATCCAACATTTTTTTCGTATCATTTTTAGCAGAACCGCTATTCAATCAGACCTATGACATTTCGCTTCCCTTGTCTGTCCGAAAATCAATGTATTTCCTTGTGGTTTTTGAATCTGTTTTTATTCTTCCTTCTTTGTTTATCACTTATTTCATTGCTTCTGTTTTCTTTATTTCCGAATCGGATTCCAATGGCCTTTTGAGTTTTTAAGTTCCGTTTTTAGCATTTCATGAGTTGCTTTTCATAACTTCTTTCAACATGGAGATTTTCAAATGTAATGTAAGCCTCCTTTCCCTGAATAAATGAATTAGAGTGTCAGCATAACAAAATGATGATGGTGGTGATGACGACGATGATCATCATCATTTTTCAGTAGAAGTTCTCGCGCAAATCATTACCAGAAATAATAAAGCAACAGCAAAATGTGGTGTTTTCCGCATTACATGTAATGTAATGCGGAAAACACCACATTTTGCTGTTGCTTTTGCTTTGTAAATGTCTTCCCAAATATCCATGATTCTACATTTTTTATCATAATTAAAACCCGTTTAGTCTTATCGCACCAGTCGTTTGCCATCGGGTTTTCGCTGATAATGATCGAAGGCGTTTTCTTGTATTTGAATGAAAATTAGCTTCTTCAGGATTCTAGTACCTTCCGTTCCGTTCCAATGAACAATGGATGTTGTTATCCATCCTTGCTCTTTCCATCATCTGAAACTATACATTTATGTCCTATTATAATATTTTCTTAAATATAATCCAAATATGTGATTTGGATTCAAAGAATTAAAAACTATTTCATCTTTCATCAATATTGTTGTTTTGAATCTTTCTTTTATTCAAATTTCTCATAGACTAATTTCTATTTTTTTGTAGGAATGGCTGTTCCTGCCCCTACTTGAACGTTTCTCAATCGACTGCCCGCCCAACATAGTCAAGTCTATATTCATATTCCATTTTGTGATTATTTGATGCATTCGTTTATGATGGAGTTTAGCGTTTCGTACCTTTATCCACACAATATACATTTACGGCTCTCTTTGTTATCATAATATAAGTATTACGGTAGTTTTATTCATGTCCTGTATTACTTTGAACTTTCTGTCAAGTTCCATGTATTTATTTTTTCTACCCTTGTGAACTTCACCCTGGGTCGGCCAAATCTTATATTTGTGACTTTGTTACTTGTTGATTATGGTCATATCTGGACTTATTGTTTGGATGAGTTTGTGTATTTTTATGTTTCATTGTAGTTTATGTCTTTCATTTTCCAATAATGAATCGCTTTCCATAATACCTATACTATTTACAAAAAACAGTCACTTTTGCAATTCCAATTAGACTACCTGAACAAGCCTATCATGAGAACATTTATATTCTTTTACTGCATTCATTTATTTGGTTTACTGCCTCTCTCTTTATCTACAGAGTACACACATACATGTTTTTGTTGGTTACCCTGTCTTTTAACCGCGGAGTTTTGTGTGGCTTTAGTAGCGATCCGTTTTTCTTTTCACGTATTCGTTTTTTAGCCTTGTCCATGTGTTTTCGTGTGCAATTTTTGTTCCTACTTTGCTGTACTCGATTTCTTGGTCTCAGTTTTACAGCTAATCGTATACTTAAACTTGTGGCTGCATTTGTCAATTCGTATTTTGTCCCATGTACTTTTTTTATCTTTAATAGCATAGTTTATGTAAGCTTCATTAAATATCATCCACCTTCCGTTCTTTCTGCTTTAGATCAACTATCATCCGTATCATCCTTCGGGTGTAGTACGTCGTGTATGATTATTTATGAAAAGTTCAGTGAATTATATTAAGGATACTGCTCAAGTATTTATTTTTAAAATAGTTTTTACTGCATAATTTCTTCTCAAAGAGTTTTCTAGTTCTTTTCGATTAGACACTTTTAATCCTCCTTTCTATCTCTATTAATCTGACGGCAGTCATATAAAAAACGCATGACATCTCGATATTGTAGTTCTATGTTGATCCGTTGTCTTAAGTTGGAGCATTCACTTTTCCGGGATTATGTCCATGCCTCGTCTATGTTCTTTTTATCATAAACACGCCTGCTTAAAGTCGGAATCCAGAAACGATAGAATGATTTGATTAGCATATCTGTTACGTGTAAACGTGAAACTTTCTTTCTGTGACGCAACAACTTGATTAAGTCGCTCTAATCTACTTATATTACAAGCAATGCTTTCTCTGTTTGTCCGTATTTTAAATTTAAAGGTAGATAATTACGTGGTAACTTTCAATATATATTTTAGATATTTTTAAATGAATGAAAACAAATCTATAGATATATATAGTGCGTCAACGTATAGTTTCTAAATAAATAATTACCAATAATATTATGAGGTCTGCGTCGCGCTTGACATTTATACAAAGGAAAATACGTATAACTTTTAATTTATTCATATAAAATGATATTTTAGTTACAAAAAGTAAGTTTAGCAGAAACCTCTGAAAACTATTTTCAGAACTATTTAAAATGCAATAGTAACACACTTTTATAGGTTTCATTAACACATATTTAGTACATAACGGGAAAAATCGGCATAAAAATGTAAAACATCGAAAAAATATAAATTTTAGATCCAGCTAATTATATCCTCGCAAGCGTCAATTTATAGCTTTTAAAATAAATAAATCTTATTTTAATTTATTCATATCAATAATATTGTGGAGTCTGTAATTGTTTAATCTAGTCAGAATCATTCCTTTGTCGACAATCGAGAAGCTCGATTTCTCATAGAGGTTATTATATTAAAAAAACTACGTAAGAGTATGGATGTTTACTGGTAAAAAAAACCTGCGTCGTTTTTGTTCCAGACTCTGAAATCTAACTTTGTACCTCAAATCGACCAAAAAGATATGACGAGCCGTAACACCATTCACACGTTTAACCTAACGATATACTCTATTTTTTATTGATTAATTATTTCATTTGATTAAACATTATGATTTATGAAATGAATATTGTTTAAGTATTAAAGGTTTAACTGCTGTGAAAAAGAAAAAAAATCAAATTAATTTTCTAAAGCTTCATTATGCATATGTATGAAACACACACACATACACACACGCATACACACACACACATATATATATATATTAATATAGTTATAACGATAAAGTTGTCGCCGTAAACAAAACAGTACAGCTTATTTTGCAGCATTTTTTTAACAAAATCAATCCAGGCAACTTGATTATGTAGTAGAGCTGATCTCTATTCAATGTAGACGCCTTTAGCCTCATCTGCCGCCTCGATACGGGTTCGAAATTGAGAGCATGCCTTTTCCACAGAGGCCGGCGAAACTCAACGAATACTCGGCAATGAAGCTGGCTTTGGTGTCATGGAAGGTCATGTTGGTGATGTTTTCAATGTATAACCACACGAAGTAGTCCAGTGGGTTCAGATCGAGGGGAGGAAGGTGGCCAGTGAGAGAAGGGTACAAAGTCGTAGCACTTCTGAAGCCAAGCCTGTGTCTCTTTGGATTTGTGGGCCGGCGCCGAGTCCTGCAGCGGCCACCTGATTGTGGAGATCACCACTCTCTTCAGAACATCCAGGTACACTTTACTGTTTACTGTCAAGCTCACTTAAAAAATATGAGGTGGCATGATGTGGCCGTCACTTAAAACCACACCAGAGGCTATAATCGTAGCCAGAAACTGTGTTTTCATCATCCTGATCACGTCCCTGTTATTTGTAGCAATCTATCGATGCATTTAGAGGGTGCTAGCAATGGTCCTGTTTTCATAACTTGGATCGGTAGAGAGCATGAATTGTACAGCAACGCATCTCCGATCTCGCTCTTTGAACATTGTGTCACTTTCAGACATTATAGAAGGCTCCTATTGCTCTTGGGATTTGTACTGAACTAGCCAAATAGTTGATTGTGTGCATCAAAAAAGAAAGGGAAATCGGTTTTCATCAAACGGAAATAGAATTATGTCGTCTTTTTAGTGCGACAATTTTATCGTTCTATCTCATATATATTAAAAAGAATTGGAGCCCTAACATTTTTTTTAATATATTTTAAACTAATGCGAAGACCCGAACTCCATCCATTAAAATGCAACACGAGGAAGACCGTTGTATCCACACAGTTACAAGTGTAGTCCTAGGTGGTTTGGCAGGAACATCCACAAAAGGTCAACGACGCAGTCTCAGTCGCGCTCACAAATTAATACGACGCTGGATGCAATAGTTTGAGGACTCTTTCTCTTTTTTTCTCCTGCTGAAAAATCATTCAACTTGGTTATTTTCCTTTAAATTCACTTACAAGTAATAATAATAATAAATCGACGCTGACTCTAGTTGTAGTTTTCGTATAAAGGTTAATTATTTACAAGGAGAGAAAAATAAAAATAATTATGAACGATTTTTAACAGTCAGTGAGCGTGGGATGATGTTGGGCGGTAGACAGTCTCCCCAAAGCTCCAAACTTTTCAAAAACTTAAGCTCAACTCTAAACTGATTGTCCTTGTTCAATGGCAGTGAACCATCGAACTATAAAAGTTGTGGCAGCAAGAAGCAAAATTTCGTCCTAGGAAGCGGGGTTCATTTTGGTATAATATGGCAACGAAGTCTGGCCAACACGAAACATCAGTGCGGCATCGATCTATTTTTACGTACGAATGGCGACATCCACTAGCCACAACGAGGAGAGCCGGACAAGCGCAAGCAAAAATCACGATGAGTGAGGAGGTGTGGGTAAAGCCGCCCAATTTTCGCTGTACAACGCACTTGGAAAGAAAAAGAGTAACTGAAGTACTCTCTAAGAACAAAGTAGCAGTTGGTCCAGTGCCACCTCACATCTTAGACAAGAAGAACCTATATAATGGTCGCACTGCGGACGAAGATGCCTGGTTTGGATGATGGAGTATGAAACCAATTATTGATCTTGAAGATTAAATGCCTTAAAAATTGGTACAAACCTGTTTTATGCAGCCTGTAGTATCCGGTCTAGATAAAAAAGAATGAAGAAAAAAAAATGACTGATGCTTATGTTTATATGCTTGCGATATTTTCACCTCATCTGCAATAAGATGTTTCTGGTTTAAATTAAAAACCTGATTTTCAGAGGCTTCCGGAAATTGTTAGTTGGAAGTACATTATAGTTAACAATCCATCTGTGCAAATACAGAATAGTTAACACCCGATTATTTAAACACGCTTATTATAAGTTTAAATGTTTATAGCGTGGTTTGAGAACTATTTTTGCTCTCTTCAGATATCATTCGGTGATAGAATTTGTATTTTTGAAGAACTGTTCTATCCAAATGAAATGCGCCCCCAACTGTAACCAAAGAAACCATAGAAGCAACCTCCCTCTACACACATTCTTATTCCAGGGTTCGAATTGTTCGTCTGATTTGAACAGTTATCACTACACTCATAATTCAGAAAGGTTAAACGAATATATATATATATATATATATATATATATATATATATATCACGTGATATTAGTTTTCATTCATCAGACAGATTTGAAAAACCAATGACACATTTTTTTAAAATACAAGTCTCATAAAAATAAGTAATATAACGGAAGCGTGTTATTACTAGATATAAAATTTTGCAAATCATCCGCTTCCTTTTCAAATGTTTGTTATTTCTTGTACAGACGCAGGCAAGCATCTTCTTTTAATACTATGTTGACTACACCTGCGGCGTTGTATTTTCCTTTAGTGTCCTCAAATATCGTGTTGTTGGCATAGATTTTCTTGGTTTGCTTATCGAGAGAATTCCGAAGCAAACAATTATATGAATGTATTGAAAAGAAATATTATAAAGTTTGATATCCATTCGGCATACAATTTTGTAATGCTTTCTTTTGATGGCGTTTGCATAAGGGAAAATAACATATAATATACTAATATAGAATGAGTAAGGTTTTCACATCTAAAAATATTTCTAGTCAGCTTTGTAATCCCGCTATCTCTTTCTCTTTCTCACTCTTCCCTTCTGTATTTATATTCTAGCAAGACCTCTTAACTGGCGCTGCCCGGTGCAAGCAAGCCCCCTCATTGTAAAAAATTAAACTGTGGCTTACTATAGTAAGAAGGGCTTTTGGAAACACCCGCAACCTCACAATGGAAAGAACGGCTTTCGGAATAGACACCCTATTTTATGAGGGGGGTTCAAAGTAATTGCCCCAAAGTTAACGTTGATATTCGTTGTCAGCATACCCAACCGCAAAGACAATACCCTCCTCCAAAAAAAGAATCGGTTGTGGCAGTGTTGTTAGGAGAGAAGTAGATTTGTTTATCGCGCGTGCGTACAAATCTGACGGCCACTGAAGTACAGTGCATAATGCATGTCTTTATATCTTGAAAACTACTTGTCTCTGCCAAAGTTAAAAGAAATTGTCTGATTAAACATAGTCGAAAGCTTTTTCAAGTCGTCATTTTAAAGAAAATTGTGGAGTTAATGCTTAAGGAAAACTTTACAAAAAAATGCTAATGTTTGAGCAGTGCCGATAATGAGTCCGGAAAAGAGAAGTAAAAAAACAAAACAATAAAAAACAAATGTATAACAAGTAAGTGCTTCCGTAGGCAATGTAATTTAGAGTATATGTGTAGTTTAGCGGTATAAATTATTTGATAGACAGAAAAATAAAAAAAATAAAAAACTATTTATGTTTATATAAAATACATTATTAAACCCCAAGGCTAAAATAAAATCGAAAAAAAAAATTAATTGCAACTATTTTTGCATCATTTTCATTAGACTAAATGTACGATAAGCGAGACCGCCAAGTCGCTTTTAAAATTTGGTTTTTCTAAGGTTTGACAGATTGGCCTTTTTAAGGCCAAAATTGGACTGTTTATGCTCTTTAATGGAATCATGTTTTGAATAAGAGCGTAAAAATGACCAAATATGACCTTAAAAAGACCAATATGTTAAAGTTTAGAAAGTCCAACTTTTTAAAAGCAGCATGGCGGCCTCAAAAGTCGTGAATGTAGTCTAATATGAAATGATCAAAAAAGTAATAAAACTGAGATTTTTTCTGGTTTTATTTCAGCGTTGGGTCTAATAATGTGTTTTATATAAAATTAAAAAAGTCTTTATAATTTGTTTTTATTTGTATTTTAAAATCAAGTAGAGAAAGAGATTCAGAAGAGTCTGGGTGTTCTATAGTAAATTTTAAGTTTGGGTCGGCGTTATTGAATTTGTGGAAAATGTTAATAGCTTCTTCGCGGGAGTATGTGATAATTAAAATGTCATCGATATATCTAGTAAAAAGGAGATAAGAGTAGCAGGTACTAAGGGTGTGTCTTTCGAGTTTGTCCATATAAGCAATGGCAAGAATACCGGATAGACTGGAGCCCATGGGTAGTCCAGATACTTGTTTGAACGTGTTTTGTAAGAAAGTAAAGTAAGTGTTGTCTACTATAATACGGAGGAGTTGTAAGAGATCTCCTGGAGTAATTCCGAAGCATTGTGGGTTTTTAGATGCTATAATGTCTGCCATGAGATTGATGGCTGGATGTGCAGGAATGGAGGTGCAGGAATGGATGTGCAGGAATGGAGGTGTATAAAAAATGGTGCCATATGCACTGAATTCTACAGAAAACCCGCCAGCAAACGCCTCTTCGTACATTTCAAATCTTCACTACCTCTCAAAGACAAACTAAACTACGCACATGCCGAAATCTCACGCATACAAGACAAATGCACTAACATCTCCGACAAACATACACACACTAACAATTTCCTACAGACCCTCTCACTAAACGGCTACCCTAATACGATCCTATCCTCACTTAAAAAGAAAAAACGCAACACCCGACCCTTCTCTAACAATTGTTTTCTAAAACTACCCTTCCTCAGTGACAAAATCTCATCTTCAATCCGAAAAGCCATCCGCAGCGAGGGACTCAACATTCAACTCATCCACACTGGATCTACTTTAAACAACAGCTCAACCGAAAACATCCATCGCATACACCTTCCCCTTGTTCACTCTCTAATTGCCCAATATCACACACAGGTTTATGCTTTAAGAACCACGTTGTTTACGACCTACAATGCGCTAAATGCAGTGCATCTTACATTGGAAGCACTACCAGATTGCTTCACCACCGCATTAAAGAGCATTTAAACACTACTGCTTCGTCGTTCTATAAACATATTCGCACTTGCATTAATTCAGAACCGGATTTTCACATCAACATTCTTGCTTCTTCAAGAAACATAGGTCAACTTCGTATTCTCGAATCTTTAATTATTTCAAAAAATACTCCCACACTAAACAATAGACTGGAATTGAGCTCCGCTTTTATAATATAAGTTTAAAACATAAGAAAAACAATAATTAAAATAATAAAAAGAAAGAAATTTTTTTTTATTGTTTTAAAATAATTAAAAGATTAATAAAATCTCACAGAGTTGCTTCCCTTCAACCCTTGATTGAATAGTCATCTCCCTTGATTCACAGACGCAACAAGTATTTTAAACACCAACTGATTTATTTTAACGTTCTCCTAACGTCATTTTTTGTTCTATATTTCACGGTATCACGTGGCAAACTCTATAGCTGCTTTTCCAATTTTGAACACTCTTCCGCTGTCTTCTCTTGAAAAAGGACTAATAGGTCTGAAATATATTGAGATTTATAACACCATTGAATACAACAGAAAAAAATTACTGTTGTTTAGAGTTAAAATTTGTGTGAAAAAGAAAAAAACAAACAACAAAAAAAAGAAATTTATTTCTTTTGTTTTCATTTAATTTTACTCTATATAAAAAAAATCTCGCATTGTTCTTGGCTTTTAATTTTACCTTATAATATATATATATATATATATATATATATATATATATATATATATATATAGTGGCGCCAAAAATAAAGTTCGCACTTGTCCTTTTTTTTAACAACCGCTAATTTTTAAAATTGACGTGAACACTAGGATACTTCAGTTAAAAGTCAAATATGTACAACTAAAATTATAGAGGAATGAAAGGCGAATCAAATGAGTTATAGTTTGTTTAAACAGTTATATTCAATCTAGCTTAAATTTTATTAGTGTGGACTTTTTTTTTCGGCGACACTATTTATATATGTGTCCGTGTGTGTTCTATCTGTGTTTGTAAATTATTAATCATTGCGTGAACTCTTCGTAATCATTTTGTACTTTGACTTATGATTTAACTTTAGTTCATGGAGTGATATTGGATTTTCCTGTTATGTAAGTTTTACTCGTCTAAGCTCCTCAAGAGAACGAATTTGAAAACTTTATTCCCAGTTTAATTTAATTATAATATATCTTTCTCTCACTATACGAGCATAATTTTCATTTGCACCCGAACGCTTATGACTGATGGTCGGACCTGTTGCCATGAAGTTGTCCCCCAGGGACAAACTTCCAGGAAAACTGCTGCTCTTTAAAGTTGACGAAAGAAATTTCTTTACTTTTAAGTTTTATTCATTTAAGATCTTTTTTGTTCAAATTATTATTCAATTTTATTTTATACGGTTTCTGCTTTGCCTTCTGGCTGAACGTTGAACGTTTACTTGTTTTTTTTTTCGGGAAAAGATGATTATCGATTATGGATTCTTTATGGACTTTTAACGGTGTAACAAAAGAATTAGATTGGAATAAAATCAAATAGGAATGTCCACAGGCGACAATAGATATCGAAAGATGAATCTAAAATGTTATATTTTTTAAATGGAAGAATACATTACGTAGCATCATAAGAAAACAATTCAACACAAAAGATAACGTGCGCATACGATCAATTATGATTATTGAACACGTATTTAAGGTTAGGAGGATGTCTAATAGGAATTTAGATGCGGTTTCGATCCCTCTAAATCGCAGTTGATTATTTTACGTGTATTTTCGTTTGGCCTTTCACGTAAATTCAACTCTTTCTATATCATTCAATACTAAAGCAGATTATCTATTGTAAAGAATTCATTATCTACGGGTATTTTTTCTTTAACTCCTTTTCACCCAAAACAAAGCCTATTGTGCTTTGGAACGTAAAATGCTACTATTTGAGATCGTGTCTAATAGGGGAGTGTAGGAAGTTGAGCAGCCAGATGTCTGTTAACATTAAGTTTTTTCGGTTAGTTAGTACACTCAGAGAAGCAGGAAACTGGGATGAAATTCCCAAGTAAAGCAGTTCAGGGGACTACAATTTGAAGGGTAGGATTTTGCTAATTCTCGGATTTATCGACACAAATGTCATGCATACAATTTACTTCGTTACTCATAAATAAATCGAGGACGACACACGCTCTCTTTTCATTGGCTACGTAAAAGGTTGTCATTAAATTTTCTGGATTACTCCACTTACACTTGATCTTGTAATACTAAGTGTTTAGCAACGAAACACCAAGCACGATTTTACTTTGAGTCTTCTATGTGGCATCATCTAGGATAGAACCTCAGTATCCAGGCTCATGAGTGAAAACGCTAACCAGTGTTCCAAATGAGTTGGTTCCCAGTAACTGGCGAGAATGGCGGATTCATAACTTTACCAAGTTGATACGGTAATCGATCTGATTAACTTATTCATATATGTATGTGTGGTTTGATATGGACCCATAGGCTAATACGTGTGTGCGGAATAAAGAGATTATTGTAGACACCAGAAGTGACAAAACTTTTGATAAAATTCGATGGATGATAAAGATTAACGATACGATAAGAAACATATAGCCGATAATCTCTGGAAGAAAGAAATGGAGTTTGTAAATATGTATGTATATACGCACGGGGATAGTGATGCTTTGGTATATGAATAAGAATTTGGGGTTGAGTTGCTTCCATCTACCCTCCTTTCCAGTGAAAACGATGCACCAGAATGTTGTTTTCTTTATCAATATAAGTTTAGTTTTAAAGTGTCCCAAAGAAGCTGTCTTTTTTAATGAAATTACAACTGAAATTGCAACTGAAACATTCGACGGTAATTCTTGGCCTGAAGACGTAATCCCCCAACGTGGGTGATTACAGAAACATGTATGCACATATGTAGCCATTAATGTTTGTATAAATAAAATTAATATACCTGCTCTGTTCACTCATTGAGCACTATTTTGGTAGACACATGTTGTTTCATTGGATGTACTTCTAGGAAACTAAACTCTACTGGCTATATATATATATATATATATATATATATATATATATATATATATAGCCAATAATCTTTTGAATGCGCTATTTGCGCTTGCTACTCATATTTAGGATTACCGATAACGTAAAAGCATTTTAGGGAGGCCTTTGCACTTGGATTTAAACTTAGTTGCAGGATTACGAAAAAAAATTCATGGAGTAGTTTACCACACGACCTAGTGTTACTGATGGGGCAAATAGTTATTTTCTGGCAAATTTTTCAATATGAATCGTCCTCTCGCCAAAACGCATATGATTTATTACAAATAAATTTTTGGAGTTCACTAAATAGATGGAATGTCATGAAATTTTCTGCAAGAAAATGAAATCCAATTAAAAGATTTTCGTATGTCATCTGCAGGAATAACACATTTAACTATCCGTATAGGGCTTAAGAGGACTCCGTCAATCATATAGCATAAGCCGATTACACTTGACATGCATATGTGCATTTAATTAAAAAAACAATCCTACCTAGTAATAATTAGCACGAACTCCGATTTTTCATAATAAATGTTTAAGCTTTTTATTTAGCACTCAACTTCTATTCCGTATTTATCAGTGAATCTAGAATAAAAAAAAACATGAAATAAAGGATAAAACATGCATTTCTCAGCAAATCGATAAAAATCTTTCAGAAAAGAAAAATGACAGATGTAAGCCAATTGTTTTGGGCGGTACGCTAAAAAAGGAAAACAGAAAAAATCATGAAACATAACACATGGATGAGGACATATACACTCTCTAAAGGAAATCGATTACGTAACGTCTTTAAGTTTCTATAAGTATTTCTTTGACAATCATATTTTATTGCTACGGACGACTAAATGATATGTATTTCCTTCCATCTCAATCGAACACGATCATAGTTTAATAAAATTAAACCAACTGATTACATATAAATAGATTTCCCGACAGTCACATCTGTGCTTGCGCACCAACCGCTAGTCTCTCCCTTTTAGACATCGCCGAAGGTCTTCTAATCTAACAAGCCTAACGCTGTCTACTAAGCTTCAGCTCCTGTCCCATCGCTACAATGTTGCATACTTGTGTTTATTTTACAATTACTTCAATAGAGAGTGTTTTCCGACAGACTTATTACACTGGTGCCCCCTTCGATATAAATATCCCCGATCAACTCAACAATAAGCAAAACCCATCCTTTTATTATGAAAGTTCTCACAAGTCCCAAAATGCTTTTCATCGAATGCTAGCAGTGGGAACTCCCAGTTCTTATTTTTTCCCAGACTGTATCAACACGCAGAAGTTTAAACAAACATCTCGCTGCAATACTTTTCACAGGATGTTCCTTATAAATAATTAATTCAGAGTAGCCCTTTACATTTTAGTTGTAATGTACCTCATTTGAGGTCAATTAGGGTAAAAAATGAAAGAAACAGATGTAGAATAGTGACGAGGTGCCTTCAATAAGTTTCGAAACTTTTTTCGTTTGAGTACTTTTATTGCATACATGAAACTCTAGTCCCCTCCAAAGTAACCTTCTCCGGCCGCAATGCACTTTTTGTACCTTTCCAACAACTTCTGTAAGGCCCCATGGGATCCTCTTATGTAAGCGTATCAACGACCCTTCTCACAGTCTCTTTAATCTCAATTGTCTCATAACGATAGCTTCTAAGGTTTTCTTTGAGCTTAGGGAATAACCAAAAGCCAGAGGGAGCAAAGTCTGGAGAAGGACGATGTCCATCTTGGTCAAATAGTCTGTGACAATGATGGAGTTGTGGACTAGTGTATTGTCGTCGCGGAAAATCCACTCACCCAACTTGAAGAGTGTTCGTATCTTCCGACAACATCTCTTCCCGAACTCCCTTAAAACCTCAACATAGTATTCTTTGTTGACTGTCTGTCCAGTGGGATCCCAGTGCATATAGATCATGCCCGTGCTGTCAAAAACAGGGATCATCATAATTTTCTGGGTGGGTTGGCTCTGTTTGGCTTTTTGGGTCTGGGAGAGCTAGCTGCTGCCGCTGGGAACTCGATTTCTTAGTTTCTGGGTCATAAAAGTACATCCAGCTTTCATCGCAGGTCACCTAAGCATCAAGAACTGCGAGATCTGAATTCATCAACTCGACACGTCTTTCTCTCTAATTTTCTCTGAGCACCCTTGAGAAAAACTTCGCGCAAATCTTGCACGTCTTCAGTTCCTCGTAAATAATTGTGTGTACAGTTCCGACACTGACATGAAACTGTGCACTTATTGTTTCTATAGACACACGATAATCCTTATCCATAAAATTCTTTATTTTGGCCAATCAACTCTATTGTTCTGACTTTCTTACTCCTCCCCATGCCCCTTATCATCTCTTGCTTAAATCTCTTATGCCACTCAAAAACTGATGCTCGATTAATGCAAAATGATTCAAAGGCAGCCTGAAGCATTTCATACATTTCTGTGGCATTTTTTTTCAAGTTTAAAACAGAATTTTATTGCATATCGTTTTTCTAGAGTGTTCTCATGTCCAGATTGCATTCTTGAAATTCACCAGCTGTGACAATAAGGCGTTAGTATTTCAATTCCTGTTGTAGCTGTTCATTTGAATCTGAGATCATAAAAATTCGTCAGTCATCTCATAAAATATATAGCAATAACATACTGAATTGTCAAGAGTCTACGACAATTGTAAATGCCTGTCCAAAAAAGCTTGGGAACTTATCAAAAGCACTACGTAAAAATGCACAGTAGGTACCCGTTGATTTGCTAATATTAAATTATTTGTAATATTCAGAAAATAAAACTGAACAAATACAGGGTGTGTTTTAGAGGCGGCGAATTTTAAATTGACAACGCTATTTTTCTTAATTGCAGATTTAGCAACTATATATTGTAAAAACTAAAAGTCAATCTTTGAAATAAATCGCATATTTGTATAATAAAAATATTTTACACAATAAAAATGTTTTGTATAATAAAAATATATTTTCTGTGATTAATTTTAATTTACAGTTCGTTGCCTCTATCAGGTTAACAGAAAATTCTTGCGGTTTTTAACTTTTAAATTCAGATGAACATATCTCGGCTAAAAAAAAAAATGATCGAAATAAGCATCATTAGCATTAATACACCTTAACCAACGCAAGGCAAGTGTATTCATGTCAGTAACGTAAAAATCTTGCGTTCTGGTGGCGATGAAGTCGCTAGAAACGTTTTCGATATCATGTAGGCTTTTTTAATGTATTTCTCATGCAGAAAGTTGTTGAGATACTTGAAAAAGTAGTAGGTAGGTGAGAGGACTGGAGAGTATGATGTATGAGGCAATGGTTCGTTCAACTTCTGTAAGGTCGATTTAGAAACGTGCGGTCGAGCATTGTCGTGGAGCAGAATAGGGTATTTTCTGTTGACTAATACTGTGTGTTGTTGCCGAAAATTCCGATGCTTTTCATCCATTTCTTGACAGTACTTTTTCGCCGTAATAGTTTCACCTGCATTCAAAAACTGTAATGGATGAGATCGGTCGCAGACAACCGAAGAGTCAGCATGGCTTTCTTTTAGTACAACTCTGGCTTCGGGAAAAGTCATGGAGCTTTGTCGGCATCTAACCACTGCGATGAGCCTCGCCGGCTGTCGTAAAGTACCCATTTTCCTCGTAAGTCACAACACGGTCGAGAAACTGGTCGTTCTTGTTGCGAAACAGAAGGGAAGATGACACATCATAACGGCGTTTCTTTTTTACGTTTTTTTGTCTTTCCAATCACTCTCAAGTCGTTGGAATTCATCGTTTATTTTAAGTTTAATTTAGAAGCAAGTTCTCAAACAGTTGTGCTGGAATTGGCTTTGACTTAATCTCTTATCTTCAAAACTCTCGTCGCCGCCACGAAATTTCGTAAACCACATTATGCCGTACGTTCAGTAGTATTTCCTAGGCCAAACGCTTCGTTGATATCGCGAGCTGTTTCAGCAGCTTTTCGGCTTAGCTTGAATTGAAATAAGAAAACTGTGCGAATTTGCTTTTTTTTTGTATTCAACGTTCTGAAAAGAGGACATAATTGTTTTAAAACGATTGTAATTTAAACGATTAGATAGAGCAAAACACGCCCTTTAAAATGGAATATAAAGTAAATGGAATTTTCACAAAAACCTATTGAAAATACATCATTCGAAATCAAAATTAAAATCCCGTAAAAACTTTCTTCTCAACCTAATAAAATTAACAACCTATCTAAAGTAGCTAACACCCCACCAGGTGTTGCCCTTCATAAAATATGCTTAAATACGATATTTTAAATTATGCAGATTTCGTATATATATTATAGTGATAATTCTGTATCGATTATTCAAAAGTTTTAGAAAACATGCGTTGCATATCATCAGCGAGAATCGAGACCAAACATTTAGCATTTTCAGCGTTATTCGCTACTATATGACCTAATGGCAGATAGATATTAAAGCTTTAAAAATGAACGCTATTAAACGTATACATGTATATTTGCGCATGCATAAAAGAAAGAATCACGTACGATAACCATTACGCTAGCTTGACACTAAATTTAAAAAGTGTTTTAAAATCTACTAATTCTTAACATAAGGAATCTGCACAACCGGATGTCGTAAACCGGAAAGTGGGTTACATACATCGTTACAAGGTCATTTGAGTTTTATAATTATATATATATATATATATATATATATATATATATATATATATATATATATATATATATATATATATATATATATATATATGTTACACTGTACCAGTTAGCAGAAAAGAGGAAAATTTTTTTTCCGGTAGCGTGATCGTGGATGGCGCCAGCCACGAAGTCATTTATACGGCCTGCAGAATACTTGTCTATTTGATACTAGGAAACCCCTCGCCTAATTTCGTAATTCGTATTTCATTTGATCACTTTGCCGGAAGCAAGTTTTAGCGATGAGTGCTGCTCGTTATACTTTGATTTGTTCACACTGAGTTTACTTACTTCAACCTTCCTTGGTGTGACACTTATTGTGCAAATTTACATTGGCTATATTTTACTATCGGAAAACAGAATGTTAGATCTTTTTATTTAAGATTTGTACAGGGAGAAAAATAGACATCAAGGTGACTCTGTCCCGATCATTGGCAGTATAAAATTTTATGTGATCTTTATATTTTCAGAACACATTACCACACAACTGTTTCCTTGTATACTACATGGTCTTCAGATCTAATGTTAATAAATACTTGTCACAATCTGTTCCCATAATCAAATTTATTTTTTCTATTTATCATTTTCAATCCTCTCATAATATTCTTTATCATTTGACTGGTAATCTATTCATATCATTAACCCTTATCATCGAGTGATAGAGAAGTGTTGCCTCAATAATAAAAAAATATGTAGTGAACTTTTCAAATGTATTTCGCATAGCAGTATATTGATCATGACAACTCTATTTATAGTAGGCTGGAACCCATAACGCAAAAGAGGAAAAGAAGGTGAAGTTAAAAAAATAGCGGTAGTAGGCAGGCAGACTCGAATCTCTCACGGAATCTAACTGACGCGATGACCCCGATGCAAAAAGCCTCTCGTGAACATACACAAACGCCCATTTTGCCGTTTATATATTAGATTATAGTTTTTATTACTCATAGGGATACTATCATTTCTATCAATGTACTATCTTTCAGTTTTCGATCTGGAGGGTAGCATAGTATCCGTTTTTTTCCTGGTGTTACATCATCTTTTGTGTTGTATAATGAAGTATGTGTTTATTTGTGATGCAACCATCTAAACAAGTTATCTACTAATTTGGAGAGGGTAAAGTAGTATCTGCTTTATAAGTATGACACCATTCTCCCAGTCATTGTCCCCATTTTTTGGGAGGGGTAGGCTAGTATTTGTGTTGCGATTATGATACCATTCTCCCAGGTATTAACTCTTCCTATATTTGGGATAGAAATAGTGCAGTATTTGTTCTGTTGTCATGTGACAATCCTTCCCGGCATAATGTTTTTGTCTTTTGAGCAGCTGCAATGTGATATCTATTCTGTTATTACGAGAAAGTATTACCTTTTGGAGGGAGTAGCGTACGTTTACAAGAAATTGTCACAATCGGATTTTCATTGAAAAACTGAACTTTACATCGCATGGACTAGTAGAAAATATACGACCACAAAGAACATATTATTGCCAATAAAAGTAATTCAAGACATTATTTTATGCTTTCCGTTAAAGTGATCAACTATCACTTTAAGAACCTATGTAATAAACAGACACGCAGACGGCATTTGTGCGTGATTATACAATCCTGCCACAAAAAAAAAAAGAAAAAGAATTTCTGCCATAGTGTGATAACGGCAAAGCCATTTAAATAGGAACAGATAACCAAATCTAAGTGAACATCGCATATGAAAATCGATTAATTGACTGATTGATTGGTAATGAAATCAAATTATTAATCTAGTATCGACCCGTGAAAGAACGATATTATCAATGCACGAAAAAATTCAGTATATTGTGATCAATGTAAGCACCTTAAATTCATCCCTGGAATAGAGTGAGCAAATACTGTATATTCAATAGGTGTCTCTAGCTTTAGAAAACTTATATACACTGAGATTAAGTAATTAAAGCCAAACTACGCACACACAAACATGCACACAAACACACAAAATATTAATATGTTAGATTTAAAAATTAAAACATATTACAGAGTGGAACGATAAAAGTGTCGCGCAAAAGAAAACAACACTACAGCAATATTTTAAAAATTTTATTGAAAAAATCAATCCAGATGACTTGATTATATAGTAGAGCTGACATTTAGTTAAGGTTACCGCCTTGAGTCTCAATCACCACCTCGATACAGGTCCAGAACTGGGAGCATGCTTTTGCCACAAGCACCGGTAGGAGCTCAGCGAATACTCGGCAGATTGCGGGATCGGGCTGGCTTTGGTGTTGTGAGAGGTCATGTTGGTGATATTCCCAACGTATAATCAAACGAAGTAGTTCAGTGGGTTCAAGTCGAGGAAGGAGGGAAGCCAAGGAGAGAAGGGTACACAAGCGTAGCACTCCCCCTGAAGCCAAGTCTGGATCTCTTTAGACTTGTAATACGGCGGCGAGTTTTACTGCCAGGGTTTATCAACGAACATCTGATTGCACCAGGGTATCACCTCACTCTTAAGCACATCCAGGTGCACTTTGATGTTGACTTTCAAGCCGACTTCGAAGATGTGAGGTGGCATGGTATAGCTCTTATTTGAAACTACACCAAAGACGATAACCCTAGCCAGAAACTTTGTTTTAATCACTCTGGGTACTGTTATTCGTAGCAATCTAGCGATGCATTTTGAAAGTGCTGGCAATGGTTTTGTCATAACTTGGATCGGTATGGATCGGTATGAAACATTATTTGTACAGTGGCGCATTTCCGATCGCACTCGTTTAACATTGTGTTACGTTCAGACATGATAGAAGACTCCTATCGCTCTTGGAATTTGTACACAACTGGTCAACTAGTAGATGGTCTGAAAAGAAAAAGAAGAAGAAGAAGAAGAAAACCAGTTTTAATTAAACGAAAATAGGGTCATGTCATATTTTCCAGGGCAACAATTTTATCGTTCCACCCTGAAATTATGATTTCAAAGGATCAAATCCAGCTCTAGAAATAAATATTTATATGTACACTGAAAACCACTTAAACTGACTAAATTTCATTCAAGTAAAATTTCAAAAATACATAGGATTTTCTTCATCAACATCTCAGAATTCAATTTTAACAATCTCAAGTAATTTTATAAAATCGTTAAAACGCACTTTCCAAGTACAGAAAATAAAAAATAAACCCGAAATCTGTGGCTATATATATATATATATATATATATATATATATATATATATATATATATATATATATATATATATATATATATAATTTTCAGAATGTGAGGGATTATATAATTATTTCCACGGCCAAACAACGTCGCAGCTCACAAAAGCCATGACAGTCAACACACTGGAAGTCCAAGACTCGAGTTTCGCCCTAATTTGGGCTCATCAATTAGACATATCCGAACTCGGCAAGCACTCTGTCAACTAGCAAACGCCCTGCGCATAAGTTTATAGACTTTCTTGTGTGCGGGGCGTCATGAGTTAAGGTTACGGTTAGGCTGTATAAAATATAAGATAAACGCTAATGTGAAACTATAGCGTAATGGTGAACAGCTATCCGATGACGTTATATGGATGCAAAAATATAAAAGACAGTCTTTTCATGCAAATGCCCAATAACATGTATAGATCCCGTCACCAGCAGTAAGTAATAAATGTTTTTTTATTGGTCGCATCTTATACATAATATTACAGCAATTTAGGTATGTTTGGCTTTGTCTCAATGAGGTTTTAAAATCAAAATATTAAAAACGTACAGATTTCTGTTGTCCTCAGAGTGTACAAATCATTATCCATGTTCATTCGGAGGGTGATGTTTAGTTCTTAAGGCTAATTAATCAGCAAAGATCAGTTACGGAGAAACTAGAGAGAAAAATCGTTGTTTCAAAGTGACGGATTACTTGTGTGCGCGCATGAGAGAAAGGCATGCGGATAGATAACTCGTTTTCTTACACGTAGCTATATTGTGCCTCTCCCTCTAATTGTAGTCGTTTTTCTTAAAGTGTAGTCAGGAAGATTGAAAATATCTCTCCTCCCGGAATTCACGTGATTTTACTGACTTTTGTTTTATTGAGGCCATCTCTGATTCTAGGTGTCATTCAAACTGTTTCATTCAAATAGGCCTTCGGGACAAGATCAAATTGTAGTATCTGTTCTTCAGATGCTGCACTTCAATTTCTTGTTCTCTGTCAGTGGAGAAGTCCTTCACGACTGAGACAATTTTTATTTTTGTTCCTTTTCTCCACGTTAAAAACGACCCTGGTGTCTAACTCTGCCCTGTGGGGAGGCATTGTAAATAGGAACGACTTTCGTTATGCAACAAAAATAATAGACGATAATATTATTGACCGAGAAACATAAACGAAAATTGTGTATAAGTTTTATCATTAGATATATTATAGTTTCTATTATTGTACTATTTGAACTATGGTTTCATGCGCGATTAAATGTATTATACTATTTAAGATTAATTTTAATGCCCAGTTCACGGGGTTAGTGTAGTGTTCTTATGAAACCATCCTCCCAGATACTACTTCCTCTCTTTTTGAGAGGGGTATTGTAGCATCTGTTATGTTTTCATGAGACGATCCTCCAAGACATTTTCCCATTTGGGGTGGGGTATGATAGTGTGATATATGTTACATTGTCATGATAACATCATTCCAAATATTACCTCTATTTAAAGGGCAAAGTGTTGTCATGAAACCGTGCCCCCAAACATGACCTCTTTCTTTTAAGGGATTGTGTTGTATATTTCCGTTTCTAATGATACCATCCTCCAAGGCATTACATTTTTCTTTGCGAGGAGAGTTTAGATAATGTTCGTTCGTCATGAAACCGTCATCATCCCTAGCAAATTATGAAACCAAAGGGAGCATTTCTTGCTAGCAGATATAATAGTAAGAATAGATGAGATTTTGAGAGCAACAGAACATATAATAATGATTTGTATGAGTAGAATCTAATAGTAAACATGATGTTTAAAAGAAAACACTTTACGCACGCAGAACTATTTAAAAATGAACGCATAGAAAAGCCCCAAAAGTGGTTAAACTGGTTTCGCATCCATTATCATTTTATCAATATTATTTATAGTTTATGCTTGATTTTATTTTTATTTTATATTATCTCTTAATTTGTTATATATATATATATATATATATATATATATATATATATATATATATATATATATATATATATATATGGTGATTGTCATTTCTTGACAGAAGAAGACCATCTTTCCCTTGCTTTATTGTTGATTACTCATTCATTTTCATGTATTTTTGAAATATTTTTTTAATTATATACACATATATACATTTATACACATATACATATATACATGTGGAGATGTGATCAAGATGCATCAATTCCTATTTTTTGTGAGAACGAAGGTGGCTCTTCAGACCATCCCTGCTCTTACATAGTCTGTTGCAAAGGTCACACTTAAGCTGAGATTGAGGGATGCCGACTGGTGCTGCTCTACTGTGGACGCTTATATGACGCTTCAGGCCTCCACTCGATTTACAGACCACAGAGCAAACAGAACATCTGTGCTCTGCAATGTTTTCCCCGTCAAAGAAAGATTGATCTCCATGTGAACGCTTGTGGCTAGCTAGGCCAGCTTCGGATTAAGTCATTTTACCGCATAAATCACAGGTGTTGTTCTGCATGAAATCCTCCGACAGACCTGATATATCTGACAGATTTTTCTTCCGGATATCACTCTTCATTTTTGCATGCTCATATTTTTTCTTCTCAAAACTATCACAGTCATGATAGACCAAAGAGCGCCACTTTTTTATATACATGTATATATATATATATATATATATATATACATATCCACACATATATACATATATATATATATATATATATATAACAATATATATATAGATATATAGATATATATCATTAATTGGTTGTATGTACATATATATAGGCATTTAGACATATATACGCATATATACGTATATATTCACACACACACACACACACACACACACACACACACACACACACACACACACACATATATATATATATATATATATATATATATATATATATATAAAGGTCCGAGGTGCACGCCGTTAAGCTTCCATATCTTTATAATTTTACTACATACGATCAGCCACGTACACATTGGAAACTATTAATCTAATTAACATGATCCAACACAGTCAAATATAGAAGATAAACGTATTCGGATATTTTCGGGAATAAGAGTGTTTTTGGAATTTATGTCTGCATTTATTTTTAGGTCATAATGATTGATTGATTTTATGAGCCAATAATATTGCCGTCATCTTTAGTAATGTGCTATATACAGGATGAGACATAAATATCTCCTGTACTTTGAACAAATATAAAAAGAACACAAATATAAATTCGTTTTACAAATTGCATAAAACTTTTTTTTTATGTCAATCGGTTTTCAATTTGATATCAGACAAATGGCGGTTGTTGTTGGCAATAAAATTCTCCTTGACTTTTGGTTTTAAACTGTATTACATCAATATTCACTTTGATTCTTCCCATAAAATATTCGAGCGTTCGAGGGTAATGTCGGTAAGCTTTTTTCTTTAATGTATTCTCAAAGGAAAAACACACACACACAGGATGGTTTAAATCTACTATCTTGACGGCCACTCCACATCTCCCCTGAAAAATTGCTAAACTCAATGATGATTTGAAGGGAAAATGAAAATGAGAGAGGAATAGTTTCAATTATTGATGTAAAAATTAAAATGAAAAATGTCCTCAACTCTTTGCTTCATTAAAACCCACACTGTTTTCAAATATAGGAAGTACGTGAGCAACTCAACGATAAGGGTCAGTTAGACGGACTGATTACCAACCGAAAGATGGGGAGCACAATGATATGAACTGCTTTTGATTACTTAAGGCAAGAATTTGTTGACATTGAATTTTAAGATGGCCAAGTTTTAATTAGCAGGGAATCAGTCTTACGGTTAGATGTTCCACAGATGCGAAACTCAAACAAAGTAGCTATGGCCAGAGAAATTTCTCCTGGCGCTAGGCACATGGAGAGAAAAGGAAAGTCGTTTTCCGTTGTCTTTAAAACATAATTTCTTACTGTGAATGTTTGACAAGGAAGAACAAAAGATGGGAGCTCAGTCTAGCACCTTTCGAGAAATGACGATAGAAGAGAATAGATAGAAATAGAAAAAGGGAAAGAAAGAGAAAGAAAGAAACAGAGAAGAAGAAAGGCTAACAATGACTTTTCTGTAAAAAAAAAAAAAAATGTAGCTTCCCTGGTGTGACAGTAGTATCTAATCGTATGTAAGTGAAGGGTTGAATCTGGAGCTTTTTGGAACGGTATTTTATAATTTTTTTTATTTTATTTATTTACTTTTTACTTTTATTCAGAAGGCATATTGCTAGTGAGACGTGCGCGGCTATTGTGATTAGGGGACAGGTTAATAGAAGAATCTTAAGTTGTGCAGCAAGATGTTTGTTTACATTATATTTAGATTTGTGAATGTTGGTGCAGTCAGAGAAACACAATGTTTCATCGTGGCAATGCACGACTCAACACAGCAAGAATCATCGGACAAAAGATCGAAGAATTTGATTCGGAGAAAATTTCTCATCCACTCTATTCTTCTGATCTTGCTCCTTCAGACTACCATTTTTTTCGTAGTTTATAAAATCATTTGGAAGAAACAACTTTTGTAACACAGAAAGATGTTGAAGCTGACATTTTTGAGTTCTTTGAAAGGATTTTACAGTGATAGCAAATTTGAGAAACGTAAGTTATTTTTTGGCTTCGAAGCCAAAAATGAAACGGAAGACATATCTTTGGTCTATAAAGTGTAATTACATGCATTAATTATTATTTATCTGTCTATTAAACTGCTTAAAATTAATTTAGAATATTTTATGGTCACGAGGAAATTAGCAGCACAGTCATTTATAATTGGCATACCTACACAGCGTTGTCTGGATGCATCGATAAAAATAGAATAGATTAAAATGTTTGTGTGCAAATCTTCATTTTAAAATCACCCTCAACCTTATCTCTCTCCCCCTCTCTCTCTCTCTCTGATACCCTCTCTAGCATTTTCATTAGTTAGTCATGCTTAATTTCGAAACATCAATTTCGTTATTACATTTGAAATATATTTTTCGTTGGTCTATCATACTAAAAAATTGACAATTTACTTAAACTGCTATGCTTAATTCTGAAATAGTATTTTCATTAATCTGTTAAGAAAGGTACTCATTAAAATAGCTGCAATAGTTGTCGAGTCTTTGTAAGGAATCTATTTTACGAGTTTTATTACTTATAATGTATTAAGATGACGAGGTGGAACCGCCGATAAAAGGTCAACTTTTTACTAATAGTTTTCAAACTGTTGCTTGTCTATCGTTTTCCTACATCATCAGTAGCAGCAGGAGAATAAACATCAATTTTAATTGTCTGTTTGCGTCTAGCAAAAAGTAAAAAAACAACAAAACAAGTAACTACAAAGTTAGTATATTCTTAATCAGCGTTGTATGACTAATATCCTACATTAAAATATCATTCTGTGGAGGTCAACTGGGTCAGGTTTCATCAGAGAGTCGGTTTCTCAGCCGTTTTGTGTAATAATTTTGAAAATTGTGCCGACTCGTTCCTCGAGTAATCTATTATATAAATGTGAGTTATCTGCGCGTATGTCCAGATAAAAAAGAGATGGGCGGAAAAAAGAGGGTTTATGGAGAGGAAGGGGAAGTAGGGGAGGAAGGAAAGAGACGGGAGTGGGGAGAGAAAGCGGAAGAGAAATATTTGAATAGAAATCTGTTATATGTTTACCCCGATCAACTTCAGGTATCAGTACTAGTAATAAATAATGGTTTCAAGTGTAATTTTGCGTTTAGTATTCGGATTTATATAGTCAGATTTAAAATTAGGAAACCAACGCTAACCACTTCATGGTCTTGCATAAAGTAGAGTTGTATTATGTCAACAGTTTAGTTTATATTTGAAGAATTACTTCCGGTGTCATTTGGCGTTTACCGTTTATCTGTTACGTTGACTTATCAACACATTACCATTATACGCAAATAAATACGAAGACGTTGATAAAATTCATCTAACTGTATTTTATTCAATTCACTCGCAATACAGCGTTTCATGTTTAACTGTCTGATAATGAGAAACTAACATGACTACATACGCAAAAAAAAGTTTGATTAAAAGACATTACGGAAAATATTAACGACAATATCACTTATTGAATTTAGTAATATCTATTTGAATTTGTAAAGTATCCAGACGAATACGTTTATATAAGAAAGACTCTGATTGTTTGAGAAGATAACGTGTCAAAACAGAGGATTATTTTTCAAATACCCAACAATTAATTATCAGTGAGCGAAAGACAGACTTAACATCAGATTAGTTTTGAATCTTCTTTCATAATCAATATGTAAAAAAAACCCAACTGTTAATTGAACCTTCATATGAATTTATGATACAAGCAATTCAGCAGGGAACGCTACTTTGAATAATTGAATACGTTAACATGAATCACATTCAACATTGTCGCATGCATCTATGTATCTCAAATAAGATTTTAAAAAAATGTTCGACACTCTCCTCCCAGGCATATTTTCGCTGAAGTATAAGATGCTACTAAAATAGAGAACGATTTTATCGGGAGCAATCTCGGTGGTCAGTTAGGCAGCCAGACGTTTGTGAAAACTCCATCTAAATGTTTACATATTTGTACGCTGACAAGGAACAAGAAGGAAATTTCAAGCAAACAGTTCGAGAAAATGAGTTATTAGAGTAAGAAATCTTTCCACACTAAGGATGTCTCCAATAAAGGGTGGGGGTTTCTATTAGTTGGGGTGTCAAGAGTATTTACGGTAAAAAGGAATACAAATGCATTAACTTAATCGGAGAACATTCAATCAATACATGTAAACATAGCATTGAGTTGCAACACTGTGGCGATGCGACACGAGCTTGAGCTTAGTAGACAGTAGGGTACATTGTCCAACAGAGAGAGAGAGAAAGAAAGAGAGAGCAAGAAAGGAGAGAGAGAGAGAGAGAGAGAGAGAGAGAGAGAGAGAGAGAGAGAGAGCTTTGTTGGTTGGTTGGTATAGCAGGCCAGACTTAGTAACAAAACTCCATGTACGGGCGAAATGTGGCTGCGTAGCAATATAGAAAACTAACAAGTGTAAAATATTTTTACCCGCTAGAGTGAGGCCTACTTTCTTTGTGGTAGTTTCCAATTATAAATAGAGAAAAACAACTAGATTAAGTCACAAAAAAACATATATGGGGGAAAATATGAGACGTACACAAGGAACTAACAAAATACTAAATACACACGCGTACACAAACCAATCCCCTAATCGAGAAACCTTTCGTATTTCGAAGATTAACCAAAACAAGACTTCGATTTCCATTTTTTGTCAATTCACTGATAAACTAGACTGGTGACGGCATAACAAGATTCAATTTGATATCTTTGGTTACCTTTATTGGATTTAGAAAAATGCCAAGATGAAACATCATTAACCTACTTTGATTTTCCTATCACAGAAGAAAGAAAACAAATAAATCTCACAAGGCATCTTAATCTAAGATAGTGTACAAAACGCAGCCAGATTCATATGAGATATGAGATACTAATCATATAAAAATGAATTTCAAAAAATGGGAGGCAAAGCCATTTCATCATGTAATATATTTTTCAATCAGCCAAACTTCGAAATATTATTAACAGAGTGAAAATGGATATACAATTAGATATCTTTAACTTAACACTTAATTGTATCGACTAGCGTCAATCGAAAACTGAACCGTGCAATATATATATATATATATATATATATATATATATATATATATATATATATATATATATATATCGCAATCATGAAAGGAAGATTTTCATAATTCACGATTAAAAGTAAAATGCGTTTTAAAATAAAGAAAAAGGGAGGGAAAAGAGAAAAGAAAAATAAAGGGGGGTCAGCTGACCGGTTTCGCCCTCGCTTTCTCAAAGCTGCATAGAAGGATTTTAAAAAGGGGAAATCGAAATATTTGCATTTTAAATAAAATTACGTTGCGTTCCGGGGGAAAAAAGGAGGGGGAAAAAAGGAGAGAAAAGTGATTAAAATAAAGCAACGTTATATTTTTCGAAGATCCTAGATACTAATCACTTTACACGAATTGCGTTTATCGATGCCATTAGCACTTCTTAATAGGAAGGGTGGTGTGAAAGACATTCTCAAGTCATCGCAAAGCTATCTATAGTCCACTTTAAACTGACCTAGAGTTCATCATTACCGCGTTCGGATGCTAGTAAATTTTTCTGTGAATGTTCTTCATAAAATTAACGCAAACAATATATATTTTTTAATTAGATAACTAAAAACACACCTGTAGCATGCAAGGATTTTTTGTTCTTGCATTGATGAAATAAATTCCAGTGATTTCTTTCTAAGCGCGATGCTAGAAAAAGCAATCCTACATTTGTTCTATTTTTAGTTCGTATTCGCGAATCATCTCAACCGACTCGCCCCCAACCATCAAGTGGTCACGGCATGTGTGAGATATAGATAGAAAAAAAGAGTATATAGAGAAAGACGGTTATGTTGTAATGATAGAGATAGATTATATGTATATAGAGAGAGGGACGAAAAAGAAAGAGAGAGTATATAAAAGATGGATAAGTAGTGTACTTGTATATGAGTTTCGATGTGCATGATCAAGAAAGATAGTGCATGCATGTGTAACAGAGAATATAATATGTAATATAGAATATATATATATATATATATATATATATATATAGGAAGAGAGTAATTATAGGTTAGGGTATGTGTGTGTGTATGTGTGTGTGTGTGTGCGTGTGTGTGTGTGTGTGTGTGTGTGAGAGAGAGAGAGAGAGAGAGCCGGTAGATAGAGAATTCAGATTGTTTGAATTCAGATTGTTTGAATCTTAGAAAGAATATAACGTGTGTATAATGAGGAGAGCATATGCGTTTAAGATAAAGTGTGTCTCACGCACACACACACACACACACACGTATATATATATATATATATATATATATATATATATATATATGATGTCTTTGAGAGGGTCCGATCTATAAAACTGTATTAGAAAGATATGGTATGGCATATAAAGAGATAGATATATACCGAGAGGAAAGAAAGAAAGATAAGATACAGTGACACCCAAGCGTTTACAAAAATCATCATCTCGTACTCGATTTGTCTTTTTTTCCCCAACTAACTTCCTAATTACATAATACACTCCCACTGGCCCAGAGGACCAAAGTTTTAATGCGAGTCAAGTCCTGTTTCTCCAAACAAAGGCACTCTGCGTTAGGGCAGAAATGAAAACTCAGAGCACCGTTTTCTTTAGAGCCGAATGGTTTCCACATAATAATAATAATTTCACATGATGATGATGATGATGATGATGATGATGATGATGATGATGATGATGATGATGATGAAAAAACTTCTATCTAACTTTTCAGGCATGGGAAGGTGAGTTAAATGGGAACAGTAAGCGTGTTTATTAGAGAGAGAGAGAGAGAGAGAGAGAGAGAGAGAGAGAGAGAGAGAGAGAGAGAGAGAGGGGGGGAAGAGAGAGAGAGAGAGTACAAGCTTGAAGGAGAAGAAAGATAAATAGATAAATTAGAGAGAAGGAGAAAAGAAATAAAAAGAGAGGATTAAGAATGAATATTGCAATAAGCGCAAAATATGAAAAGGAAGGTGTGAAAAACAGTTATCATTGCAGACTTTTTTTTCTTATCGTTATTTTGCAAGATTTTTACCTGCGTTGTTAAAAAGAAAAAAAAAGTCCCTGTCGTTCGTCGCATGGCAACGTGATCCTATTTCAGCACATCGCTTTGGGCAAAAATGACGTCAGTGGCACACGCTTACTTTTACCCACACGTTAGTATAAAAAAAGAAAAAGAAAAAAAAACATCAGAAAACGACAACGCGACGCTCCTCAACGCTTTTAAATACGACAACGAATCATATAGAAAAGGCACTTGTCTTTGGAGGATGCTTTTATTCGTCGTTTATCTTGCCGCCGAACATTTCATTGAGTGTCTAGGCGTGTGTGTGTGTGTGTGTGTGTGTGTGTGTGTGTGTGTGTATGTGTGCGTGGCTGTCATGCGCATGCTCTTACTCATGCGTGGTGTCGCTCGTTACGAAATTGAGTTCACAGTGATGGTGTCACTTGAGAGATGCCCTTTAACCCATGTTCCCATCGATTAAAAATATGTCACAGAATGACTGACAAAAATTTTAGGAAGCGCGCCCGGCTTTTAAAATGTTTCATTTTCTTTTTGTTATATAATTTCATTTTCGTCATAGAATTAAGAATTTTCAATTCACTTCTATTAAAAAATTATTATATTAAAAAAGTTTTGAAAATATGATCGTCTTTTTTTTAAGATAGGCAATCTCTTGATTGTCTCTTTCTTTCTTTCTCTATCTCTCTATTTATTTATAATCTCTCTCTCTCTCTCTCTCTCTCTCTATATATATATATATATATATATATATATATAGATATAATTGTAATTTTTATTTTATATATATATATATATATATATATATATATATATATATATATATATATAAAAGGAACTTTGTGTGTGACTGTGTTCCTGAGTAAGTTTCTATAGACTTGAAAACGGATGGTTCAATTTTTATGTAATTCATGTGCCTGGCAGTATTCTTAGATAGGTTTTGTATCAGGATATCATCAGTAGATATCATCTCAATAAAAATAATCGAAATAATCCGATGAAAGATGGACCTTGCGATTTGGACAAAAATTAACAGTCTAACATCATAAGTGCATTTGAGACGTTTTATTACCACACAAGCCGAAAAACCTGACATATAAAATAAACAATAGATTATTTGATATGACAGGGGTGAGTTCGAACTGGATGTTTCCATTTAGAAAACAACTGAAGCATGATACTTAACTTCCGTATTTTAAACTTTAATTCCAGCCATTATATATATATATATATATATATATATATATATATATATATATATATATATACATAAATTAGGTAATCAACAGTAGGCTCTTTACAGTGCAATGTAGACTACGATGTACTATGAACTAAGTCACTACGGGGATGCATATGAAGTTTCTCCAAAGTGCACTGCAATAGGTCCTCAACTAGAGCAAGCAATCAATCGATTTGATTGAAAAATTAGCGATTTAACCGATTCCAATGATAATAAAAATATTGGAGTGTGAAACATTCGTTAATCATCATTCAATATCGGGCAATGTCGGGTCTCCTGCTAGTTGAAGTTGCTTTAAAACTTTAAAAAAATTGTCCTTCGTTGGAACATTAATTTTCCAGTAAGTCAATTGATGAATTATATATAACTCGTGAGCCAAAACATGGGCCAAACAAATTTTATACATTTTATTGCGCTAAATACTATATTGAACAAAGAACAATTGAACAAGGAAACTTAAACGAGACTTATAACACAGAACAAGACATTTACTTTAATAAATGCTTAGGATGGAATCGCATTCCCTTTGGATTTCTTTAAAAGATCAATACTTTTAGACATGCTCTCAACCAAAGTGGAACACTGTGAAGAGGAGATGCTATTCCATTCGCTTTGCACAGCTTTCCACTGTGTGTCATTGTTCGAAAAGGTTCATCCATCCAAGACACCAGATATTATAGACCAAATATTCTCGATTGGGTTTAAATCGGGGCTTTGATCTGGCCAAAATATCACATTAATTGAATTATCAGAAAACCATTTTTTGTGACTTTAGCAGTGTGTGCAGGTACATTATCATGTTGAAAAAATAATGTTCTGAGATCTTCCCAGCTTTTGGATACTTGGTAATAGTTCTGGTTCTAATATTCGAATGTATTCTTGCTGCAGTAAAAGTTCCCCGTATCATTATCCCTCCATTCCGGTGTTTAACTGCCGTTTTTATGCAACTTGGTGAAAATCTTTTTCCAGTTCTTCGGTTGCACCACTCGGGAGCATCAATAACAAGACAAAATCTTGATTCATCTGACCAGAAAACATTCCTGAACCAGTCTGTATCTTTCTTGCCATAATACGAGAAAAATCTCTTTCTATCATTGATGTTCTTCTTAGATAAAAAAAAAATGGCTTTTTTCACGACTTTTAGAAAAAAATCACATTTCTTTCATTCGTCTAGATATTTCCAGTCCCTGTTTTGAATTCTTTGTTATGATCAGCATACGTTTTCTTTCAATCCTCCAAAACAGTTAATTTAAGCCTGTGGTCGTCCTTCGAAGTGAATGCTCTGAGGCGACCAGATCCAGATTTCCCTTTTACCAAGCATCCGGCTTCGAACCTTTGACCAAATCGCTTCTCTACAAGAAAGAGATGTTTTCACTTTTTCTTTTCTTAAAATATAAAAAAATCTGCTTGTAAGTCATTTTGAACTGCCTTAATCCTGCAATTCGGTTTTTTATATCCTCGCCAAGATGCGGTCTTATCATTTTTAGGATTAATTTTTCCACTTATTATTATATGCTATAATAATAATTATCTGCAAAATAGAAATTTTCAGTTAAAGTTAACAAAAATTCATGGAAAAATATTGAAAAACCGATTTCTTCCTTCTTTCACTCTTGGCCCATTTTTTTGCTCATAAGTGTATATATATATATATATATATAAAAATAACAATAAAAATATTAAATACAAAAAATAACATAATTTTTCATGCTTCAAAAATCCCTCATAACCTTTAAATCACTATATATATATATATATATATATATATATATATATATATATATATATATATATGATTGCAACGTCTTGTCAGATGAGTACCACTCCTTCAGACACTTAATGTCAATGGGCCGAAAAATGACTTTTTTTTAGTCCTACTGGTGAATTTACACGATCAAGCAGGCATGATACTGAAGACGGTCATTGAGATCAATTATTACATGCTTCCAGCATTTCAAGCCTCCACGCGTCACAACTTCTCCATCGCCACAGGTCCATTTTTATAGACAAAATGCCTGAGGGAGTATCTATACACAGATAATGTTACAGAGACTTAGCTCTCGTACCAAGCTAAGACTCTCTCTCGGTTCAAAATGTTGAGATCCAGCAACAAGCAAGAGCAAGATAGCCAGCAACAAGTTAAGCTGCAGACGAGCTTAATGCGGGTACTGGTCCTCCGCTTTATGCTTTTTTTTAAAATCAGAAATTTGCTTCTCCTAGAAAGATTGCCTTCAGAACGGCTTACGGGAGCCCTCTCCACCCCAACATACACATACATACACACAAACACACACGGTGCTAGTTGGCCGTTGACCCCGAAAAAGGGTTCATTCGCCCTTTAGAAGGTCTTGTTCTTAATCCTTCAAGGAGACTAACCACTCTCCTCACCAAACAAGTCTGGTGGGTGAACCAGTTTAGTCGCCGGTGACCCGACCATGAGGCAGGTAGTACTGGGTTACATGGTATATATATATATATATATATATATATATATATATATATATACACACAGCTATTGTGCGCCATGTAGGTTTTTATGAAAATGCATATGAATATCAATTATATTCATAACTAGCAGGGAGATCCAACGTTGGCCGGCATTGAATGATGATCAACGAATATTACACACGCATATTTTCATTGTTATCGAAATTGTCGTAATCTAAATCGCCGTAATCGAAACCATTTTTTTTTATCAAATCGATTGAGTGCCTGCTCTAGTTGGAAACCTATCACGATGTACCGGAGGGAAGCTTCAAGTGCCCCGACGCAGTGACTTAGTCCACAATACATTGTAGTCTACATTGCACCGTAGAGAACCTACTGTTGATTTTATAAAACCATTTTATATACAACAGCTTGAATTAAATTTTAAAATGCAAAAGTCAAGTATCATGCTTCAATTGTGCTGCAAACAGCACTATTGATTTCGAATGCTCCTGTGTCATATTAAAGAAGTTACAGTTACTTTTACATGCCTGGTCTTTCTGCTTGTGCGGTGACAATAGCTTAAAATTAAGTTTAAAATGAAAAAGTTAAGTATGATGTTACAATTGTGCATTAAGCAAAAACATTAATTTGGAACTCGCACATGTGATATCAAAAAACCTACACTTGATTTTATATAACTGGCTTTTCTGCTTGTGAGGTAATAAATATTCCAAATCCACTTATAGTTGAATGGAATGCCGTTTAAGGTATTAACTTTTGTCAAAGTCGCCTGTTTATTCTTTTATCCGATTTTTTCGATTATGGATTATCGATACTTATCGAACACATTCCGATACAAAACCTATCTAAGATCACTGCCATACACATAAGTTACCTTTATATGAAATTTAATATAAAATCGGCCCAGCCGATATATATGGATAATATTACAGTTTATTACTACTGGTTTATATAGCGAGAGCCATACTGAAAAGATGTGATGCAGCAACACAGTGTATCTATAAATATATATATATATATATATATATATATATATATATATATATATATACATATATATATATATATATATATATACATATATATATATATATATATATATACTAGCAAAAGTACACGTCGTTGACTGGGTTCAAAAACAGCCTACAGAAAATGGACTCTGATTTATGAAAGCATGATAGGTTATGAAAAGGAAGGGTTGTAAAGAGATAGCTTCGAATTTGAGGGTATCAAAACCAAAGCAAAATATGATGAAAATAAAATAGATAGACCCCATAATTTATTATACCATACATGTTCACACTGAAACACTTATCACAATATTCTGTGGATCTATATTAAAAAAAACCTTGTTAAACTTTGTGACATATTTCCATTCTGTGGAGGTCAGGTGCGAACGAACACCCCATAATTTTATTATACCATATTTCTTCAAACTGAAACATAATTATCAAAGTATACTTACGCAGATAGATATGAAAAGTCTTTATTAAAGTTTGTGCATATTTCCATTCTATGGAGGCCAGGCGCGAACGCAGACCCCACAATTTTATTATACCATTCCTATTTAAGATAAAACATACTTATCAAAGTATTCTTATGTACATCTATATCAAAAACACTTGTAAACATTTTTTTTTTAATTTTTTAATTTTTTATTTCCTTACTTTGTGGACCAGGCGCGAACGCAGACCCCACAATTTTAATGAACAACCGTTCTGCCATACCCATTCCTGTGTCTCGATACATCTATCATTATATGCAATCAGTTTTTTAAAATAGTCAACCATATAGGAGCCTATTCGTGACCACACACACACACACACACACACATACACACACATTCAGCTTTATATTATATATATATATATATATATATATATATATATATATATATATATATATATATATATATAGTTATCCACATGCAGTACTGTTTCGCTATTTCATCAGTGCGGCTAGACAAGAAACTACCTCAAACCAGGATCGAAACTCGATCGCCCAAACGATAGTGAGCAGTGAGTTAACAATGTTTTGATATTGCCCAAATACCTTAGCTCAATTTGTTTACACAAAGAGCATCGCTTAATATGCTAATGGTAATTTGTATATCACTTATAAAGATGTTCTAATCTATTATTTATAATTATTGATTCCCATATTTTACTGTCTACTACTCTTGCTGAGGAGGCTACTGTCGCCTAACATATGCCCTGCTTCTTTGAGATTTGTTACTCTCCATCGTTCTTTTAAGACGATATTTTTATTAGGTTAACGAGAAATTACCGGAATTTTTAATTTTGATTTCAAATGATGTATTTTCAAATAAGTTTTTGTTATGATACCTTTACTTTATATATCAGTTTAAAGACCGTTTTTGGCTCTACCTTATTGTTTAAATTACACTCATTTAAAAACAATTAGGTTTTCTTTTCAGAACGTTTAATACAAGATGGAAAAAAGCAAATTCGCACAATTTTCTTATTTCAATTCAAGCTAGGCCAAGAAGCTACCGAAACAGCTCGCGATATCAACGAAGCACTTGACCCAGGAACCACTACTGAATGCGTAGCACAATATGGTTTAAACAATTTCGTGGCGGCGATGAGAGTCTTGAAGGTGATGAGCGCAGTAGTCGGCGATCGGATATTAACAACGATCAATTAAGAGCCTTAAGCAAAGCCAATCCAAGCACAGCTGTTCGAGAACTTGCTTCTGAATTAGACGTAACGTATACGACGATGTTCAACTAATTGTAGAGAGATTGAAAAGTAAAAAATCTTGATAAATAAGTGCCTCGAATTGAACGACAGCCAAAAGAAACGCTTATGAAGTTATGAAGTGTCATTTTCCTTTCTTTTACGCAACAAGAACCACCCGTTTCTTGACTGGGTAGTGAGTTGCAATAAAATATGGGTTCTTTTACAACAACCGGCGACGCTCAACCTAGTGGTTAAACGCCGACGAAGCTCCTCGACACTTCTCATAGCCAGAGTTGCAATAAAAGAGTTCATGCTGACTGTTCGGTGGTCTGCGACAGTTCTCATCTATTACAGATTTTTAAATGCAAGCAAAACCATTACGGCGAAATACTGTCAACAAATGGATGAAATGCATCAGAAACTTTGACAACACCCAGCATTAGTCAACAGAAATGGCCAAATTCTTCTCTACGACAATGCCCTATTGCATATTGCTAAACCGACCCTGCAGATGTTGACCGAATTGAGCTGCGAAATTCTGCCTCATTCTCCATACGCTTCAGACCTCTCACCTATCAACTACCACTTTTTCATATCGGCAACTTTCTGCGTGAGAAATACTTCAAAAACCTATACGATATAAAAAACGCCTTCAGCGACTTCACCGCCACCAGTATGCAAGATTTTTACGTTACTGGCATAAATACATTTGGTTTGCGTTGGCTAAAGTGTGTTAATTCTGATGGTGCTTATTTCGATCGATAAAATTTTGTTTGAACTGAGATATGTTCATTTGAATTTAAAATTAAAAAAAGAACGCAAGAACCTTCTTGTCAACCTGATAGTGTCCAACAAATAAAGATATTTTCCTTTTTCTATCAGTGCATAGTCATAGCAGACTTTTCAATATCTCTACGTATTTCGAGCAGAAAAGAGTTGAGACGCTCCAGAATACTGTTCTGCTTTCATATGAATTACATATGAGCTGATTTTTCAGAATGTCTTTAGATGTTCTAACCAGGTTTCTCTGAGTTTATATCTCAGTAGTCATTTCGGTGGAAAATTTCTCTTAGGTTGTTCATCTCCTATTGGTGTTACAACACATGTTTTTGATCGATGTTGTAGGCAAATGATGATTACTTTCTTTGCATCTTATGTATGGTGGGAGATGAAGTTGAAGTATTGTCGAGTTAAGCTAAGCTTTCGACATACGTATAATCTGATCATCTTCTTAGCACAACTTAAATAAACTGGATAAATCAAAAATATTTATAAACGATGAATATGAATATTTTGGAGTCTATCTAATGTAATATTTAAGACTACCGGACCCAATGTAAACACCACAGTGATTTCTGCACCGATCTCTATAGTTTATTATTAGAAAAGATATTACGTTTAAAATAAAAAAAAATGACTCTCAGGGTCAACACTATTAAAAGCTGTAACTCTTTTTTCTTTCGTAAAATAATTTTTATTTTCAGATTAATAGGTTTTTCATTTCTTTTTTTATTTATAATTGTAGCAAAATACTTCTTTCAAAACAAAAAAATGCTCTGTCTTCTTACCGTCAAAATATTTATCATGAATATATATATATATATATATATATATATATATATATATATACATATATATATATATATATAGTTCGGCAGCAAGTCGTTAGCTTGACATGTTGGGTTAACACGATTTTACTGGTAATTCTATCTACAGGCAATCTTTTTTATTTCAGCTGGCAGATTGTACCACGTGATAGTTTATTGGCCATTTGCTTAAGCACTTTCGATTCGTGATCTCGATCCTCATTATGAGTGATTGTTGTAGTTGTTATGGAGATCTATTTAAGTTTAATTATTGTAAATTTGTTATTATACTCTATTCGCCTATTTATTAAGTTTTATATTTTATTTCAGTTGTCTAAGCAGTCTGTTGGGTTGGAAGAGTAAGAGCAGGGCGTGGTAAGATTGATTTGCATACATACATACATACATACATACATACATACATGTATGTATATGCACACACATATAAACTGCGTCAATCGCTTTATTGTTGATTAGTAAAATATCAATATTTCACTAAATATACGTAACAAAAGCATAAAAATTGTATTATCAAATAGTTATCAAAAATTGTATTATCAAATAGTTATCAAAGATTAGTTATTTCTCAAAATTTTATTCAAATCCATGCCATATTCACGAAGTTATGACATTTTATTTATTATCAAGTAATTTATACTGTCTATCGCTTTATTTCATGTCATTTAAAATGCCAAAAATGGGGCGATTAGCAGTTATTGAAAAGTAAAGGATTGTTGCTGGACTCGCAGAAGGATTTCTCCTCAAAGATTTAGCTATAGAGCTGGAAAGGGATCCAAGAACTTTGGTTTCATTCGTGAACAACCCAAACACCAAATCCAGAAAGGATAAGGGCACCAGGAGAAACCTTTCACATCATGATATTCAGAAAATTCGTAGGGAAGTCAACTGAAGCCCAAACAGCACCAGTGCGTCCATTTTCGCAAGAGCTGGAATCGCTCTAAGATCCAGGCAAGCCTGATGTAATGTGTTGAATAGGATGGCCAGGAATAGCAAAACTATTTCAAGGCCTCCATTGAGCAAACAACATGGGGAAAAACGAATGGCTTGGCCACAATAATACACAGAAATGGATTTCAACGTGTCCTATTTACAAATGAAACCCGTGCTACACTTGACGCTCCGGATGGATGGGCCAAAGTTTGGAACCTGAACGGAACTTCAACCCCTTAAAGAGTTCATCGCAAACAAGGAGATGGAGGCACCATGTTTTGGGCGAGAGTCATTGGGGATAAGTTGGTTGGACCATTCTGAGTTTCAGAGGGTGAAAAGCTTATCAGGAATGCGTACACGGACTTTTTGGATAAACATTTGTTACCATGGCGAGATGACCTACCAATGTCACGTCGCTTTCAAATGATTTTTATGCATGACAATCCACCATCCCATTCTGTTAGGCCGACTGTAGCCTTCCTTGAATCTATGGGCTTCTTTGAAGAAATCCTCATGAGCTGGCCTCCGTTTTCTCCGGATCTTAACCCTATTGAACATCTCAGGTCTATATTGAAAAGAAGTGTTTATGGAAAAGGAGAACAATTTACTCCAAAGAATGCTCTGTGGAGTAAAGTAGTTGATGTCGCCAGAACCATAACGTCTTTTCAGATCAAACAATTGACTTCTTCGGTAGACAAAAGTTTTTTTAAAAGTTATTTAAAAAAATGGTGGATATGGCGATAAATAATTCATTTATTTGAGGCTTAGCATCTAGGATGTGCTTTTGTTTATTATTCTTTAACAGAAAAATATAATAAAAAGTAAAGTTTTCATGATTAGACATTGCATTTTTGCTATAATACAACATTTTAAGAGCCCTGCAATAAAACGATTAACAGTTGAAATTCCTTGATAAAAAATAAAATATCATAAGTTTGTGAATATCGCAATAATTTGAATAAAATTTTGGGAGATAAATAACATTAAGGTAGTCATTGGATTATACAATTTTTATTTTTTTGTGACAGATATTTCGTGAAATATTGATATCTTACTAATCTGGAATAATATATATATAATCTTAATCACCCAAAACAAAGCATATTGCCACGCAAGGGGCCACTATTATGGATCATATCTACAAGGACACCAGAAAGTTAAGCCGCGAGACGTCTGTTCACAGAGATGACATTTAAATTTCTGCATGTTAGTACAACCAGGAAAGCAAGAAACGGAAGCAATTGCAAAGTCTAGCTGTTTGAGGAAAGAAACTTATAGAGTAGAATGCTTCCCAGCACTTGCAGTGAAAGAGTGAAATTCTGTTGTCGGATTAGTTCATCAGAGCACATTTCTTTAAAATACTTATAAAACCGGTACAGGAATACAACATTGTGGCAATGGAACAGGGGCTGAATCTTGGTCGGGAGCGCGGGACCTATTAGATTGGAAACTTTTTTGGATTCTGTTTAAAAGGAAGAGACTACTGATAGATATACCAGCTCCCTTGTAGCAACAATGCTCTATGCGTGACCGAATTGTGACTTTGTAAATATACAGAATCCTTTTAAGTATGAGTAGTTTTCTAGCATGCTATATATATATATATATATATATATATATATATATAGAGAGAGAGAGAGAGAGAGAGAGAGAGAGGAGAGAGAGAGAGAGAGTCTACTTCCTTTGCAACGGCCTTGGTAATGTCCTTAATGTATTTGTTTGAATTCATGTTGTATGTGAATGTTAAGCCGTGGAGTTTGAAGAGTTTTCAGGTAGCGTATTATTAGGCATGGCAATTGCTGGTTGAGGAGGTTTCTTGTAATTGTTAAAGAAAAGAAGCTTAGTCTTAGGAACATAAAATTTACAGTCGCATTCCACCATGACTGGAGATCATGCTCTAAAGTTTCAGCCACTGCATTACATACGTGCACGTTCTTTTTCTCTTCATGTTATAGAGCATGATACTATCAACAATTATATCCATTTCAGACGCAATTTTACTGGGGGGAGGGGAAGGCTCGTTTATGAATAGCAGGGATAATAAAGGTTCAAGAACGGACTCCTCGGGAACACCCGTATTTATATCATGCTGTTTGAATACATACCACGTTGTTTGAATATTCTTCAAATCAATAAAATGAATGAAATTGCCCACCGAACAATAAAATTAATTAATTGGCCAACCGAATGGCAATTTTATTTTGGAACAATGCATCAAAATAGATAAAGTCAATTTTGTTTATATTAGCGATATCACATTAATCACTACCCAACAATCTCATTTTTGTTAAGACACGTGAGTTTTTAGCGTATTATTATATAGATAATAATTCAAGTAAAACTTCTATTCGACTAACCTGTGCAGGTATATAAACTTTTTTAATTAAAGGTTAGAAATGAATTCATTGATTAAAATAAGAGAAACCGAAGTAGCCACAATAATGAAGGCAAAACGAGATCTGAGGATTATATATTAAACGCCCACAGTAACTTTTTTAATCTAGTATATTATTTTTAATTTCACGAGAAAAATAAAATCCGTAAAGTTACATCAATTATCTGAAATCCTGAATAACAAGTACAATGAACGAAGTATTTTAATAGAATCGAAGATATATAAATCATATTAAAATATATTTTCTTTGATAAACAGGAGAAAATATTAATTACACACATTTTTTTATTTATTCGGTTGGCGCAAAAATAATATCGTTTTTTGACGTCCAAATATATATATATATATATATATATATATATATATATATATATATATATATATATATATATATATATATATATATAAACCATTATTCTTGCATCAGCCTAATAGCTTCAGTAATTTGAAATTTACTTTTATCATTTATAGAGTGACATTATTTTCGGACGGTTTCCGCAACGTAAACCATACAAAAATAAAAGATTTTTCGACGTCTGTCTATCTATCTATCTATCTATCTATCTATCTATCTATCTATCTATCTATCTATCTATATACATATATATATATATACACACATATATATATGTATATATATATGCGTCTATCTATCTATCTTTTTCCATTTCTATGAATATGTACACACATAAATAGAAGTATGTCTAAATCAGTTGTTCCAGAAAAACAGATAACACTTAGAGACCCATACTGGATTATATATTTATGTAGATAGATGAGTATAAAAATATTACACAGCCAATACACAGACAAATTCATATTTATATGTACTAACAGGTCCTGTTTAAATTCCACAGCGGTGTCTTTCATTTGTAATATATTGCTACGGGTCATTCTATGTACGTTCAGTTTGAATGAAGACCCCGCGATATTATTGTAGCCCTTTTTTTTAAACTGTAAAAGTATTTATCTAAGCAATCTGATAAATACAGTGTCAGAATATATCTAGTTATTACGGTTTATCTCCAATATATATGTAATATATTTCTATTGTATGAACGGCCGGCATGAAGGGAAACCCCACGGTATCATTATATCGTCTTTAGATAGAACAAATTAATTAAATGGGCATTATACGAAGTACGCAATCTCCAACACCATATGAGCTTGCGTCCTCGCTGCTATTATTTTGGCGTAAATAAAATTGTTTAACTGGCCACTCGGAAAACATAATGTTTTATCGGCGAATAATTTACATGAGATATTCAGTATTATCATAATATTTGTAAACCTACAAATGTTGTCAAATCGGATGGAAACGATAAAATAACTAACAAACAAACATCCTTATTAAAAAAAAATGTTTGTTTTTTAGGATAAATCTTAATATAAATGACGCAAATATTTGGAGCAAAAGTCTTCAATATATAAATATATATGTAATGCGTCGGTTTGAAACTCCAGCAATGTACACGTAGTTATGTTAATGGTAAAAAAGCTCGATAGCAAATGCTGTATAAGTTTTTGTTGTTGTTTTGACGAAGATGTCGTCTTCGTCGACGGAGATTCTTCTATTGAATAGCGTGTTTTAAACTTTGTAAAAGAAAGCAAGTAAACGGATTATTTAACGTTCGTTAAATCATTTTCTCTGTCTTTTTTTTCGATCTTACATGACTGTAACCAGCTATGCATTAAATGAACTTTACGCTGGGTAAAATAATATGTTTCTTCGTTTATATGGCGAAGAACTGTAATCCAGAATATGAGAATTTTCAGAACTCAGCCAATCAGAATGGACGCCTTTATTATTTCTGATCGGAAATTGGGAAGATTATGGTAGGTGTATGTAGGTATTAGCCAGTTACGATCGGTGCAATCATAAAATCGGTAGAGAGTATACAATTCCTACCGGCGATATCTGGTAGTAGTGGTAGGACTAAATATTTATAGGGAAAAATAAGAACTTCTTTCATGTAAAAATGTTTTGATTATGATGGTGATGATATCACGAGCTGCCTTGGCAGCTTTTCGGCCTATTTTGAACTGGAACAAAAAAATGTGCGGATATGAATTTTGTCCATGCTGTCAAAAAGCTCGCAGACAAATGAAGAGATTGAGAACACTAATGAATAACACGATTCGATAGAGCGAAAAAAGCGCTTCCAAATGATATATAGCATGGCTATATACATATATCAATGAATTAATTCAGAAATCATATAGAAAAGTAACATGTGAGAAAACGATATATATATATATATATATATATATATATATATATATATATATATATATATATACAGAAGAGAGAGAGAGAAAGAGAGAGAGAAAAAAGATAAATGGATATATATATACAGCGTGACCCCCCAAAAACCGGCCCCAACTCTAATCAGGCCCCGTTTCTTAGTGTTTTGTCCGAATGAAATGAAACTTTGATCATAACTAGTTTATTATATTCAAAACATCACAACATCACATCAAAACACTAGGGTATTTGACCTTTTTTTCTCCGTTCTACAGCATATGTTCTAGATGGCCTCCATTTAGCTTCGTACATTTCTTGAGGCGCAGCACGAAGTTGCCCATGACATCCTTACAGACCGAATTGGTAATGGCTCTCATCTCCTCCCTGATGGCTTCCTTGAGTTCCGTAATGGTTCTGGGTTTCCCTGCGTAGACTCTGTCCTTAAGATAGCACCAAAGAAAAAAGTCTGGGGGGCTTAGATCCGGGTTATGGGGTGCCCACTCAAAATCAGTCTTGAGACTAATCACTCGACCTCCTAAGTTCTCTTTCAGCCAATCTCGGGACATATTTGAGGTGTGAGAACTTGCTCCGTTCTGCTGGAACCAGAACTTGTTCATGAGCGACGGGTAGATGGTCTGGATCTCACTCTTGAAGGTTTTGAGGACTTCCACATACCGCTCCTTGGTTACTGTCACTGCTGCGCCAGATTCTTCGATGAAGATTGGTCCGATGATGCCTCTGGCCGAGATTGCAGCCCACACTGTGCACTTAGGAGAGTGAAGGGGCTTGGTGGCTACTTCATTAGGTCTGGAAGACCCCCAGAAGACATTTGTCTTGGAATTTGCCTTTCCATCAAGATGGAAATGGGCTTTATCTGAGGTACAAAGGAGGTTAAGGAAACTTGGTGTCTCCTCGATCTTCTCGAGCATCTTGACTGCCATAGATCTCCTCTGCTTCTTGTCTGAGGCTGTAAGGGTCTGCAGCGTCTTTATTCTGTATGGGTAATCCCTGATATCGTTCACCAGCACTCTCCTACAAGTCTCACGGAACATACCGAAGGACTGACTTCGCTTACGCACAGAGCGTTTCGGACTCTGCTGGAGAGACTCTCTCACTCTTTCGACCAGCTCGGCTGTTCGCTTCTTGGGACGTCCCGAGTGGATTGAACGGTTCTCTCTGGTAGCGTTGAGGTTCTTCACGGTTCCATACTTCTCGAAGTGGTCCACCCAATTCTGAATTCTGCTTTTGCATGGAGTCTTTTCACATTCGAACTGACACATGAAACTGTCTTGTAGTAAAATTTAACACAATGTATTCTTTGTCCCAGATCCCACTGAGGTGTTGGTGTACTCACGGTCGTTGATTCTGCCATGTCTTGTAAAATAAAGGCAATCGGTGAATAAATAATGGAGATATCTCATAAAGTGTACACGGGGCCCGTTTTTTAGGGCACCCCATACACACACACACACACACACACACACACACATACACACACACACACACACATATATATATATATATATATATATATATATAATGCTATTGTTGCAATAAATTTTTCCTTTTCCTTTAATCCTAAAGCAACGTATATCTTTTCATCGAATGGAGTTTTACAAGGCGATAAATTAACAAAACACGTGCTTATACCTAGAAACAAACCAACTTGCCCCATTGTTTTCAAAATAAACGTTCAAATCTACTATTATACAAATTACTCTTAAAGACGAATTCGTTTGAGGCAAACGTGAATGCATTCCCGTATAAGCAAACACCCACACACTTTTTCTTTTTTATCTAAATTGATCGATTTTGGCATGAAACCCACTAAGCCAAACAAGTTGAGTTGATAGGAGCAGACAATAACGAGACTTGTTGCAAAAAGCTGCCACAAACCGTGTTCCTTGTCAGCAATCTTTAATGGCAAATATTGAATCCGATTCAAGCGATTGAAATGAATGGTTTTCATCTCGATCACTTTTAGCAGACGCAGATTGTTAGCAATTGTTACAGATAAGGCAGAGAGAAACAGGGTGATATTGCGCTATTCATAGATATAAAGTTACGTGTATATGTTTATATATCTCTACGCACAAAATACACTCCTTAACTTCTTCACCGAACATCATTTAGAACACAAGTAGTAGGTGTGTGTGTAATGTGGGATATATTTAATCTAATTTACTTTTAGCATAGAGAAAAAGAGAGTAGAGAAGTTCATCGTGAAAATTCAGGTTTGTGAAATTTTAACAAGTATTAGATATCAATTAATTAATAGTCCCTAATTTTCGGTTTTATTTAAAGTATATATATACTAGTGATGGGACGATACCAACATTTTTCCCGATTCCGATACAATTACCGACTCCGTACTAAATTCCCGATTCCGATAAAATTACCGATTCTGATTCTGTATAAATCTCTAAATATTTAACTGTAAATTTGTTATTTTTTTCTTCAATTACCATGAAAGCACATGTTAAAACGTTTTAACGAAAACCCATAGATACCGCATCAAGCAACTAATCAGAGACACCTTTATGTTTGTTGGAAATATAATAGTTGGAGATTTATTTTTTCTGAAGAACGTTGCTAACATATTCTATAATAATTCACAATGAAGAATATTCTATTTTTTTATATTCTATAATCATTCACATTGAAGAAGACCGAAGGATCAGTCGAAAATGATGTGATTTTGAAAGAAACATTTTCGTTTTTTTTTTTCAAAAGACTTTTTGTATTCTTACACGTCAACACATAGGAAATAAATACAGAAAAAATATAAACATTTATATATTTTTCGTATTGATATTTTATCCATACATATTTATATATACATCAAAAGGAATACACGTGGATACAACATGCAATAAATATAAATGAGATATTTTTACTCCTATGACTTTTAAAGATTTACATGTCATTTTACCAACATTTATCCTTTTTAATCCAAGGAAAAGATTCTCCAACTCTTGTTTTTTAGGAACATAAATCTGCCTCTGATGAGTTATTTGGTGAAGTTTCACCATTCAATGAAACACGTGTAAGACACGATATTAAACACCATGAGTTGGCGTTGGAATGTTTACCAGCGACACACACACACACACACACACACACACACACACACACACACACACACACACACACACACACACACACACACACACATATATATATAGTACAAAATTTTGTTGAAATGTAAAGACTTACATTTTTTCTTTTATATAAGTCTTGTTTATTTCGTTTTCGATCTCTTCATTACAGCCGTTTCGTTTATCGGGTGATAGTTTTATGTTTGTATAAAAAGTTTCTTTCTCATCAACTCGTCAGATGTGATTTCAATCCGATGTTACCAACAAAAAGTTAATTTTGTACATGATTAACCTGGTGCGTGCGTTTGGAGAAAAAATTACATCCCCACGTTGTTACAGGTCGACCATCTTAATAGAAGCAATAACAAATATATATATATATATATATATATATATATATATATATATATAAAACATGTTCAAATAACCGATCTGGTTTTACTATAAAAAGCGTCCCCGTCGACCATGATGCCCAGATATTGTAATCCTGATGCAGAATAGTATTTATGCATCTCATATATAGAAACAGTCATGCACTATTTATTACATTGTACGTATTAGATGTATACAAGAAACAATGTTGATCAGCACTTGTTTGAATGTAATTTCAATTCGTTTATTAATCGTTTTTATACCTTTTTTAATCAAAAACTTTTCAATGTTTATATATGTACAACCTTATTCTGTATTTATTTCATCGATTTCTTAAACGCTCTCTATATATACACACATATATACAAATATATACATATATATATACATACATATATACACATATATAATAGATACATACATGCATACATGCATATATGTATATTCCTATACATATATGTATATGCATATACATATATAAACACGTATGTACATGTGTATATATATATGCATATATATATATATATATATATATAAATTTTGCTTGAATTATTACATATATGGATATTGCTATTTATATATAGTTAAATATTTGTATATGCATTTAAATGTTTGATATTAACTTCTACACAATAAACCGATCATTATGAATTTTGGAACAAAACTGCTAGACGTAATGTCAAGTAAGATCAACTATATTTAAATCAGTTTTACGCAAAAACGGCGTAAGGTGACTGAAAAAACCTGCGTAAAAATACACATACCTCTGATTTATTTTCATATATTTAAAGGCATCAATAAATATTCCCCGAATTTCAGTTTCATTTTTAATATTTTAAAGGATTATATGATATGTACACAACTTCCTATTTAAATATTTAAATATTTCAGATTTGCATTAAATTCGTTTCATAATCATTAGACACGAATGAAGTAATATTTTCTGATTTTCAACTTCTTATTCTTCCGACCATTTAAATGTAAATTTTAAATCTTAAACATTTCAATTGAATCAATACCATGTAGTGAATTTTTATCAGCAGTTGTCTAAGGATTCTAAACACAAGTTGATATCATTCTACCATGAGTTAAATCTTTGCAAAGGGAGAAAGGGGGCATGACATAACTGTTACGTTCGAGGACTTAATTTTACTTGTCCTTGGACGGATAATCTAGCATATTTATATAAATGTGGAATCATACATAAGTTAGGAATACCTAACAAAAACCGAATCATTTTTAGAAACAACCTTTTGTAATCAGTTTTATTATGTTATTGACATGTTTCTTTTCTCGTCTGCCAATCTCCGAATAAATGTGGATGGCTACAAAATAAAGAAATCTAAATGTAATAAAATCAGATTTGTTTTAGGAACAGGATTAGGAGTTATTCAAAAAGAAATAAAGCTTGTAGTAGTCAGCATTTATGCAGATTATTGTAGCAGACGGGACATATACGTTTTTAGCTAATTTGTTTACTTGTCGTTGCCCGTTTTTTAGAAAATCCGAATCCTCCTGTCCCCAACCAATAACACGATATAAACAAGATATGCTTCTTTTTTTTTATATATATATATTACATCAGGTGGGTGCAAAAGTTTTTCGCCAGTTCATAGAATTGGCATTTAAAGCCATTATAATTTATTTGATGCATATTGTTATTACTTATGTCACCATGATTAATTTGTAATTTTTTCTTTCCAATCATGAAAGCATAATTCATAATTTTCTTTGGAATATTATCATTATTTTGACCCGAAAATGACCAACTTAAGTCAACAGAAGGGAAGTCATCTTCCATCATGATAATGCTTGTTCTCATACAACACTACTGAGCAAAGATCTTATGGGAGAAATCTTGTTCCATCCTGCATATTCTTATAACCTTAGCCCCCCTAGATTCTTACTTATTCCGAAGATTACAAATTATTTATATGGCTTGGGCTAACATCAAAAAAGGAGATTGAACACGACTTAAGTTCATATTTGACATGAAAACCTGAAGAATGTTACAAGTGGAACATTTATAATCTCGTTGACAGAAGTTATAGACTGCAAATGTCGTTATGAATAAAGATAAAATCCCACATGCTTTCATTTTCAAGATGAAATTTTTAATCTTCAAAAACTTTTATCGATTTTTGAAACTTATCAGATGCATTCTGATACAAAACATCCGTCCCAACACGCCCAGACATATCACATACCTTCATGTGAAATTTTAAAAAAATCAACGCAGCCGTTTCTGAGTCCATACGGAACGATATCACACACACACACACACACAACACACACACCCACCCACACACACAAAATTCCTTTTATATAATGGTAGGATTATATTAATACATTCAAACTGCCTAAAGATAGTAATAACAAAAAACAATCCTTAAATAACATATTGTGCAAAATAAATATGATTTAACATCATAGCTCGTCGCCATGTTTTTAAGACCTCGAACAAATGACGCGATTATATATTTTTTATTTAATCTAATTAATTTTTGTAGTGAATATATTAAAACATGTCTATTTATTAAATTATGTATTTTTATTTTTCCATTTGATCAGGACGGAAATAATATAGTATAACATGTATTGGTTTACATTTGGCTAAATATTCTTGTTTAAATATTCTTGTCATTGATTAATAATCTAATTTGTTTTTGAAGTTCATAATTTGATATTTTACTTTGTATATAATTCACAGTTTTTATTATTGATATCACAAAAAAGTCCAAATGCAAAGATTTGTTCTAATTAGTAGTTAGTAATTCTAACTACTACTGATGATTTTACTTTTGTAGTCAACTATATATTTAGATAATTTAGTATTATTTTCGTATTTTTCACTTCGAATGTTACTATCATGTTAAGATGAAATTGGATTGAGAGTCATGGAAGCCTTTTCCTCTCGCCCTTCCGGTCCCAAGCGGGGCACGGGATTGTTTGCGGAGAATCCGTTTTCAGGTGACGTCTCTATATTTTCACTGTTTGTCTCCTCGTTTCAAGGAGTATCAAACTTAGCACTGGCTTATTACTTTCACGTATAGGTGTTACATTTCTGAATTTGGAACTATTTCCATTGATTTAAATTATCTGATTTAACATTTTCATATTAAACAGCAGATGACCCTCGTTTTCTAATTAACAATTTAAGTTTTCTTTTTCCATCCTGTGCAAGTACTAAGTTTGTGATATGTTGAAATTAGTATATCTAGGAATTTAAATTACATATTAAATTAAAGTGTTATTTTATTATTATAGTTTTTATAAAAATAGTCAAAGCTTCTGTATACTAGTAGGCCTCCCGGCTTTGCCCAGTCGTAAAATACGTATAAATAGTATATTTTAATTCGTGCGGATTTCGAATTTATTATTATAGAGCTAATTCTCTGTTGATTATTATCCAATATATAATAATGATTTCAAAATTTATAGATAGATCTTTCGTCATCCAATAACATTGCTTTAACAATAATATATCATTATTACTTGACCGGAATCGAATTTAAATAGCGCTCACTGGAGGCAGTTTTAACAGGCTTTCTCCAAAGGAGGAAGTTTCATGGGAATATCAAATAAACGAGGGGACCTCAGTCGCTTATATATCACCGTCAGACGTTAAGATTTTGCAATTCTTGCAGGGAAGTATCGACATTATGATACATACAGCGCTTGGTATTCTCAAATGTTTGTCAGGTTATCGTATTTTGATGACTGTCTTTCTAGGAGTGGCAGCTTGTAGAACAAACGACCATCACTTTTTTTACCTTTAACTTTATTTTTTATTTCAACATATGTGCACCAGCATAAATATGTGCATATGCAACTTATTAAATCTTTCCGAATTGCTTTCAGATAATTTACTTTTTCACAGAATAACAATTTTAAACGCCAATGAAATTCAATCTTTTACAAGCCTAGAACTCATTATAGATGCATACCAAAAGATATACACCAGTCAATAATATAAAGCAAAAGCAGTATAAGTACAACCTATTACTAAAATAATTCGCGTTATTAAATCCGAGATGTATCGATAATACATTGCTCAAGAGGCAGCAAAAATCATTTTAGATTTTAGTTTTTATTTATTTGCATTCAAATTAATCTTGAAAGATTTTCTCTAATATTTTTCCATTAGAAATTAGTTATCCTTTTTGTTGATTTGTATTTTTATGTAATTAAATCTTTCCAATTATCAGTTATTTGGAATGCATCAGGTATTTTTACAAATAAATTATGATGAAGTATGTTGTAATAAAAAATATGGTGCAATAATAGCAACTGGAAATTGGCGTGTTACAAACAAAGCCTGATTTTTCAGTTTAAATGCTGCTTTGGTACGACTTTGACAGTCCCACAGAATAACATTATATATTAGGCAAGCATATCCTCTAAATTAACTGGGAGTTTTGTGTACTCTTGTTTTTAAATTACTCGATAGTAACATTCTCATTATTATGTAGATTTTTGAACCTTTAAGTTATAAATAAAATAAAAAGCATAGCGATAATGAAGATCCTACAATATTATTATAAACTCTTAATACACCATATAAGTTTAAACGATAAAAGTTGCGTTTAATCTTGGGATAGTTTTTTTAATTGCATCCTTAGAGAGAGATAACAGAAACATAGGTTCATCATAAGGAGTCAAAAGTTGACGCTTATAAAAAATACAGAAATCAGATTACAAATATTTTCAAACAATTTGAACACATTTCTACGATAAAAGTCTGTGAAAATAAATGTCAGTTAAGTGAAGTTGTAGGCATAGAAATTAGATTCAATCTTATTAAATATTTAAAATTTACTAGAAGGAATCGTCGGGATTGGATGGGTATCAACGAAAGTTTCACATTTCCAATACGTTTATTGTCATCGAAATCAGTGAAATCGTTGATTTTTCAATCAAATCGGTTGATTGTCTTCTCTTAGTCGAGGATTCACCACGGTGTACTGGGAGCGAGCTTTATATGCCTCCCCGCAGTAACTTAGTCCACGATACATTGTAGTTTACATTGCACTGTAGAGAATCTATAACATTTATAAAATTGTTTTTATGTGATGGCTTGAATTAAAGTCTAAAATGCAAAAATCAAGTATTATGGTTCAATTGTGCTTTAAGCATAAACATTCATTTCGAACGCGCCCCTGTCATATCAAAGAACTTACTGTTTATTTTATACGCCAGGCTCTTCTACTTGTGTAGTGATAAAGCTTTTCAAGTATATTTGTGATGTTTTAGTCAAAATCCGACTGTTCTTTTTTAATCGAATTTTTTTTTTCGATTATCGATTTTCAATACTTATCCTAAGTATTCCGATACAAACCTTTCTAAAACATTCTCAGATACATGAAGTACATTTGTGTGAAATTTTTAAAACATCCGCCCAGTCATTTCGGAGTGCATAGGGGGAAAAACTCACACACACAGACAACGTGCCCTTTATATAAACATTAAGATGTGATTTTTGGTGTTAATTTATATTTAATTTTAAGAAAATCCCTTTGGTTGGACCAGGTTGCTTACTGACATGAATATATAAACCTCAGTACTTCCATGTAGGCGGGTGTTTTATTTGTTACACCACCACTACAAAAAAGTGTCATATCGGACCAACTAGCTCCTTCTATTCATTTTGTATAACAGACCTCGCTCTCCTAGATGTACGAAATGCATTAAACAAGTTTCCAGACTTTTTTGTATATGCATTTAAAATTGTCGTAGACTCTTGAGAATTCACTTTGTTATTGCTATACATTATACAGCTGACTTACTAATTTTTACGATTTCAGGGTAAAATGAACAGATACAGCAGGAATTGGAATACACCCTACTAAAACCTGATTGTCACAACTGGTTAATTTCAAAATTGCAGTCTGGACATGAGGACACGTTAGAAGAACGATATGCAATAAAGTCTTGCTTTAAACCTAGAAAAAAATGTTACAGAAACGTACGCTCTTGACTCATCTTGTATGAATCGGGCATCAGTTTTTGAGTTGCGCAAGAGATTCAAGCAAGGCAGGGAGTCTGTGAGGGATGATGAGAAGTGTGGGCGGAGTACGGAAGTCAGGACACCAGAGTTGTTTGGTCAAATAAAGAATTTCATGAATAAAGATTGTCGTGTGTCTATAGAGACAATAAATGCACAGTGCAATGTTAATGTGTGGAACTGTACACACAATTATTTGCGAGGAACTGAAGGTGCGGAAGATTTGCACGAAGTTTGTCCCACGTGTTCTCAAAATAGATCAGAAAGAAAGACGATTTGACAGCAGAGAGATGGTCAATCTGATCAATTCAGATGCTGCAGTTTTTGATACTCTGGTGATCCGTTATCAAAGCTGGATCTACTTTTTTGACCCAGAGACCAAGAGACAGAATTCCAGTGGAAGCATGCTGGCCCTCTCAGACTCCAAAAGGCCAGACAGAGCGAATCCACACAAAAGCTTATGATGATCCCTTTTTGGACTGCAAGGGCATGATCTACATGCACTGTGTTCCCACTGGACAGACAGCCAACAAGGAATACTGTGTTGATGTTTACATGGAGTACCAGAAGAGATTCCGTCGGAAGAAGCCAGCACTCTTTAAATCGGTCAGTGGTATTTTCACCAGGACAATACACCAATACAAAGCTCCATCTATTTATTTTACCGAGATGGACATTACGACAACTCCTTACCCTCCCTATACTCCAGATCTTGCTCTCTGTGACTTTTGATTATTCCTTAAGCTCAAGGAAAACCTTTGAGGCTGTCGATTGAGGAGATGAAAGAGGCTGTGACGAGGATTATTGACAAGTTTACACAAGAGGACTTCATGGAACTTACCAGAAGTCGTTGAAATGATACATGTACATGTACATGTGCAATGTAGAAGATTATTTCGAAAAGGACTAAAGTCTCATGTGTGTACTATCAATAAAAATTCCCACACAAAAAAGTATGGAAACTTATTAAAGACACCCTGTATTGGTTTCACCATGGCGAAGAACTCCATTTTTTCCTTATGCGGTAACCCTATAGAATATCAGAGAGAGACCAATAGATACTAGACCTTGCACAAAATTTACCTGGAACCCTGCAGTGCAAAGAAGTTTATTTCCATACCTGCTTACCTAAATACATACATCGCCTAGTATTCTTAAATAATCACTCATTTAGTACTGACTTGGCTTAATGTTAGTAATTTAAAGAGAACCAGTATGTCAACATCATTGGGCCATCATTAGAAAGACATCACAATGATCAAAACATATTCAACATTTCTGTATAATAACTATAATTGAAGAGAATATTTTAACATTTGGAATTGCTTTCTGTCCAGCAGTTATTTTGTGGATCGGATAATGGCAATGTATAATAATTTTTTTTTATGAATTTAAAAATTGTAAAAAAAAATGTGAATGAAATTTATTGTACAGATTCATCTAACAGCGTATAAAAATAACCTGCAGAAATTTGAATAAAATATGTCAGCACGTCATTCTTCTAGTCCAAATAAGTTTTGAGCCCCTCTGCTAATCTGTAGGTTTTGAGCTCATCTTCTTAAACAAGTTAGTTCTGGGCCTATCTGTTAAAGCAAGTAAGTGTTGACCCCCACCTACTAATCTGATCCCATTTGCCGAAGAAAGTTTTTAGCCCATCTGCTAAAGCAGATAAATGTTTTGCTCATCTGTTAAAGCAAGTAAAATTTGCGCTTTTCTGATAATCCGAGTGAGTTTGAAGCTTCTCGAAGAAATTTCAGAACAGTAAATGAGAAGTCGAGATTTGCGCAATAGTTTCGTTTATAGGCAAAAGTATACTTTTCTTCTCTAGGTATTTTTAATAAGACATACTTAGGAATATTTTTCGCTAGATATTTTTACATCGACAAAATTACTCTTTCTGTCTAGACTTTTCTTCTATCGACGTTTCTTTTTTATTGTTTTACACTTAGGTTTAATTCAGTAACGTTTTCCCATCGAGACAAAATTAGACATTTTAGTAGAAATTTTTGTAGACATTTTTACTTCGACATAATTAGACTTGACTATCGTATTGCCAGGAAAAATTAAACTGTTCTATTTTTTACAAGAACAAAATGCTCCTTTATTTCTTTAGATTATTGTTTTAGAATGACTTACTCGTAAGAATTACGTTGTCGAGTTTAGGCACCATCAAATTGTTTCTTCATGGAAAATCATTTTAGCAACTTTTCTTCTATAAACTTTGTTTAAATTACATAAAATTAAACGTTGCAATTGATTTATACAATAAGTTTCACCTCTGGAATAATTGTTGTTTTCAATTACTTCTTTTTATCGGCAAGTCACCAATTAAGAAGTGTAAACTCACTCAAGCATAAGGGTTAAGAGATGAATTGATTTGTTTGTTGAATAACGATGTATACAATTAGAGGATTGAAAATAATAAATGGGAGGAATAAATTAAATAGAAACACAAAGAAAGTAAAGAAAGTTCTTTGCAATAATGATAGGACGGCTTGTGATGAAAAGTAACGCCTGTTCTGTGATAAAGGTGTTGGAGAAGACAAGATACTGCCCTCTCCCTTCTTCGGTTTCAGAAGTGAATTTTGTCAAAGCAAGAACGAGATGTGGCAATAATACTCCATCTTAAGGCGTATTTAACTCTTATATATGTAAGCGATTGCATCAGGTGGACATGCGGTTTCTAGTTTCTTTAGATTATATCTTCCAATTTAGCTTTCCAGTGAAAGTCAGTTGTAGGAGCTTATCAAAACAAGGAGAATCCATCGATAATAACGCCATTCATTTCAGTTGAAGCGAAACAAAAATGCAAACTTTGGAGGTGACATAAAAGAATATTGGGTTTAGAAATATCTCGAAAAATTGAGGATTGATATTAATTGTTATAGCCTTGTCCTTCCTATTTAACCATCGCTATACTCACCGATCTTTAAGTCGAATGTGGTTTCTTTTTGTATTATTTTTTAATGGAAAAAACCCAAATCGATTGCATGCTAATATACTACTAGAAGATGTACGTGGCCTTGCCAGCTGTTAACCATAATGTTAATTTTTTTTTGTAAAAAAAATTAACGGAAAGAAACTGAGACATGTGCATGCGCGTATTATGTTTTTTCTAAGCAGTTCCCCTCTTGTAAGTAAAAAAAAATACACGAGCTGAGATCGAAACGAAAACCTAAAGACAGTGAGTCAAGTACGATAACCACTGGACTAGTGTGACATGTTTTTAAAAAGTGTATTCAAACCTACCCATTGTTACATAAGTAATCTGTCATGTGAACCATTCACACATGCGCATTCGTGAAATAGTTGACAAACAAATAAAATTTTGATCAACCCCTCCACGTAACAATATTTCCATTTTTACCCTTTAGCAACATTTTTTTCGGGTGAAAACCAATCAAAAGTGTTTCATATGTCTGAATACACTGTATACTAAATTTTAAGTCTGTCGATCCAAAATTTGTTAATATATAGGTTGAGAAGTGTCCTCACACACACACATTTCACCTTTATAGATATCTGGATTTTAAGTGAGAATATGGAACTTAGATAAAAAAATGTCAAGTTTTGGATAGATTTAAAAAATGGGTAAAATATAGCATAGGGACCTATGTGAATGTGTTACCGATTATTTAGGAAAAGAATATGTTTGACTGACTAGATTCTAGTATTTTTTTAGATAGAGGCATTTAGATAGGCACCGCCAAAACTGGGGGGGGGGGCAGGTAAGTACTTTTCGACGGACAGTCTTTTTAAAAATCTACCAAAAATCAGGTAATTATCCAATCAATACGAAATTTTTAGCGATTATTAAGAGAAGAATGAAATTTATAACAGTGTACTTATTTTTTTATAAACGATGTATATATATATATATATATATATATATATATATATATATATATATATATATATATATGTATATATATATATATTTTGCTTCCAACCCCCCTTGTTTTGAGGGGATTCCAAATATGCTTAAAATAATCATCTGAAACTGAACAAAACATATTGTGTTGTTGTAAGGGACAGGATTATAGATTAAAAAAAACCCAAAAACAAACTTGTTTGCATACCTTATTTTGACGTCTGAATATCAGAACTTCGATTGTGTTTAATTATCCCGCTTTTGAGTTTTGAAGTGTGAAATTCGATGAATATGTTAAGCAAAACAAAAAAAAAAAATTTTTTAATATTTATACGAAAAAAGCCATTTTAAAATTTTTGATAAATAAATTAACAATTTTTTTTAGCGAGCCGAATATTGCATGACCATTATTAAACAGGGCATGCTTTGAAGAATTTATACAAAAAAAAATTCGATAAACATTGTGCCCTTTGTGTTAAAAATATCATCATTTTTTCGATCCCGTTTGAAAACGTTTGCCGACTTTCGACTATGGTGGACCAAACGCGCTGAAATAATTTTTTTTTATTCTGCTTTAACCCCCCCCCCCTATTTTGGGAAGCCTGGCCCCCACACACATAACCATTGAAAACCAAACTCATACAAATGGTCACCCATCTGGTACTGGCCAGCCTCAGCGTTAATAATATATTGAAATTTTTGTCACTGAAAAATAAGTATTTTTTAGCCTGTTTGGTCTAGTATAGTTTGCTTTTTATCAAGTATAAACGTAAACATTGTCTAATTCAACGCGAAGTAACTGGTTGCCTATATGAATAAATGGAATTATTTGAAATCCAGGTACTTATATTATAATATTTTTGCATATTCTCATAGAAAATCACCCTAAATCTTAGTTAGACAACAAATAAATAAATTAATTATTTCAAAACCCCTTTTTTTTTTTTTAACTATTTATACACGTTTTTTGTGCAAGACAAAAAATGTCAATTGTTAACTTTTGGGGAAAATTTAACATTTAAATTTTAATTAAAAATAGTAGAAAAAGATTTACACTATTCTGCTTTCTTTATAATAAAATTCAGGGTTTTATCTTTCTGGGGGAAAAAGTTACTCAGAAATAATGGATTTTAATAAATGTAATTTCGTTTTAAAAACAACAACAACTTGATTTTTCGGCCATTTTTGGCGGTGTCTACATTTAGACGTCTTTGGATATAGTCCAGCCAGAATCAAGTCCAAGTTTAGGAAATCTCGATATCCATAAATAAATAAAATATATTCAAAGTAAAAATCTTTGTTGTTTTCTTTAAGTTTTTTATACAAAGAAGAATTACGACAAACATTTTTTTTTTAGTAAAAGAGGTTCACTATTTTCTATTGAAGTATACGAATTATTCTGTTATAACTTTAAGGGACATTTTGTTTTGAAACATAGAATAGTTTAAAAAGGATATAAATGTGTTATGCATTCCCGATATGTACTGCAGTCACAACTCCAAGTTAAAAGTGTTCTATCGATCCTTTTCTTGGGGGGGGGCGATTACATCAATTATACATAAAGATTTTAACTTTAAATTGGTGTTCGATTCCCTTAAAAGTTTCTAACGGTTGGGATATTATACGGTTCTGTTTGGATCTTACATGCCGATCTCATTTTACTAGAACTCGAAACAGTAACTGAGATTCAACATATTTCTTATAAGGCCCGATTGAACCTTTAACCATAGCCAGTTCATCACACTGTATAGCCTATTGAACCCCACAAAATAAGAAATATCTCCCCAAATTTAATTATTATCGGTTAAGCATCAATTTTTCAGATTATACATTTTTAAGACAGATTTGATCAATTTTTAAATGCGTTCAGTCTGCCGTGTAATTTTAATGTAAAATGATCCAACATGGATTGATAATTATCGATTACTTGTTTTTTCACCATTAAAATATATTTTTAATTGAACCATTTTTGATAAATGATTTTCGGATTACTATATCGATTAAACTCAATTCTTATAACAAGAAAAAAAAAAGAACTTTTTCCAAAATCAAAAAAATAACGCTTTTCGATACACTTGGGTTAGTTAAACACTGATCGAAAAGTCAAGAAACTATTTCACGCCAATATTCAACAGAAAATTGAATGTTCTTCTAAAAATTAAATAAACAATTTTTTTGAAAATGAAATATGTATAACCTAAATGTTTTTAAAATTTATTTTCAAAACTATTGAATGACGAACATAATACGCATGAACAAAATCACTTTTAAACAGTGGTTCTTATTGCTTCAAGTTAAACATTGTTGAGCTTGCTTAGTACATGGGAGGTAAACGAAACTTACCTGCCAAACATACGACCCTGAAAATGCATTTAGTGAGTACTAGCAAGCCGCCCGGCATTGCCTAGTCGTAAAATACGTTTAAATATATTTTGATTAATGCAGATTTCGTATTTATTATTATATTATATTAAACCCCATATGTAATAATGTTTTAAAAAGTAAAAAAAAAAAAAAAGACTCGTGCGCCACCACTGAAAATCGAAATCAAAATGTTTAGCTTACGATTTTTAGTTTGACGTTAATGCCTGAGTTATAAAGACATGTTTACTGCAAGGTTAAAAATTAAAACATGGACCAATAGTTATTACGTCACGCAAGCATATTCTAATGAAATCGTTCGCCCTTCACTTGATAACTTCCATTTCTTTAATTTTCACACTTTTGCGCGATTTTCCCCGACTTAAACCCAAACATAAAATTTCGCATGGATTATAATGCCCTATATATTAAGTTTCTTGTCTATAGATCAAAAACTGATAGAGGAGTTTGTGTAGGCAAAATTTTTAAACAAATATTTATACGCATATATATATATATATATATATATATATATATATATATATATATATATATATATATATATACCCAATTACGGGATTTCCTTGGATTTTACTTGTGCAAATGGAAATTCAATTAACTCTCTTGAAGTTATACATTGGGATTTTACCGTCACTGGATTATTTATCTTTCACCAGACTATCCATTCATGTGTAATCGCCTTTTTCTTCACCATATTCCCTCTGCTTCACTTTTTTTGTGTTCAAGTAAGATCTTTGACTTACTTGTTGTTTCATCAAATACTTTTGAATGCAAAATCCAATCCCGCATTTTGCTAATTCCTACCCTCTGATGAGAAGGAAAGTATTTCTTCGAAACTCCGCGGATTAAGGACTATCCACTTATCTAGTGTCTCCTTTTCAGATTAAATATGTTTTTAACTCATTTCAAAGTGTTTTTTTAACATGTTTTATTAACTGTTTGCTCGTGTATATATATATATATATATATATATATATATATATATATATAAAGAGGTTTGTGTTTAATATAACCTTTTTACACAAATATTATGAAAGTATAAATCATGTAGAATATCTGCATGGACATTATTATACGTAATTGTAAGTTAAAGATGGTCATCCCATAAAACCCCGAAAAAAACTAATAGGAATTTAATAAAAATGTATCTTTAAAAGAATATGCAAATTAGCTAGATCTTTTGCAAATTAATCCAATTCCACAATCCATATATGACAAAGTTGTATTTTCTTTTTAAATAAATAGAAAAAAGAGATTTAATATGCATATCAATACACGCACACAGAAAAAAAATCATAGGAGTATAGATATCAGCTTAACATGCTAATCTGCACATGCGCTGACACAACGGAATAATTCCCCTCTGAACAAAAGTTCTGTTCTCAATTATGCGAAGAAGCTATTGTGTGAGAGAATATACAATTCGTTTTATTTTTGTTGTTTTATGTTAAGGGCTGGCGTGTAGTATATCTTTTCTTCATAGACTTGTTTGTTTTAAAATTAATCTATTCGTCATTTTTTTTCTTGAATTTTTAGTAATGAAAATGAAAAATGATTTTGTTTCTATCCAGTGATTGTTTATGTAAAAAGAATCTCATTACTTTTTTTAATTATCTCGATTACCCGAACCTCTTCATCTTTAGAACATGTTTTCCTTTTTTGTCTCTCGAATCTTATAAGTCTCTCTTTCTGCTGTTGGCAATTTATTTGACACAATAAACAGATAAACAGTATCATGCGACAAAACATATAAATAAAAATAAACACATTATGTCAGAATTCTATATCTTCTTCTTCTTCTTCTTCTTCTTCTTCTTCTTCTTCTTCTTCTTCTTCTTCTTCTTCTTCTTCTTCTGCTTCTTCTTCTTCTTTCTGCTTTTGTATCACCTTAAATTCAAGAAGCTGCACCATCTGTCGAGGAAACTGCTTTTTGCTAAATTCCAAGTGGTTACTAATATGATATTAAAAAAAGTAGGCACGTAATCTGACACTATGCCTGTCTTTGTTTATAGATCTGTATGTGTGCGTGTATATATATATATATATATATATATATATATATATATATATACATATTTATTTATATATATATATATAGATATATATGTGTGTGTGATTGTGTGTATGTGTGTGTGTCATAAGTATAATTAATAGAAGATATTCATTCAGTTAAGAAATACAGAAATGTACGGTGGATTGCTTTGTCTGATGAAGGCGCTTCAGAATAAATGCAAATAGTTCCTATCACAAAATGGAATCGGCGAGTTGAGTTCGAATCCCGTGGTTTTCGTATGTTCCCTTGCACCCGAATAACATTTCGTAAGTTGTGGGTACGGCACGGAACAACAATTTGGAATGCCACTAGTCTCCCCAGTTTTCCAGTACTCTCCACCTCTTTCGATAACATTTACAAATAAATTTGCATTATCGAAACAGCTGCTTGCCAGTGATTTCTCGTTGGCAGCGGCTATTGGTCTTCACTGGAATTTGAGTGGCAATAAGCGTCCCCAAGGTCCCAGTTCTCTACGCACTTATCCGTTATGGTCTGGTCAGTTTCTCGGTTTTTCCTTCCTCCTTGACTCTACTTGGCTATTTGGTCTCACTCTTTTTTGGTGGAAGGGACAGTGATGTTGTAATGGGGAATAGGAGTGAAGTTTAGAGAACTTATTGATATGCGGCTTCAGTGTTCTTGTAGCGAATTATGTTTTGCTTCTGCAGCAGTTTGTCTGACCCGCGCTGTTGGCTACTGTGTGTTAGTTTCACTATTCAAGGGTTTTTCTTATATTTTAGCTTTTCTTCCGTTGTTTTTTCTTATATTTTAGCTTTTCTTCCGTTGTATTTTTCCAGTCATTCCTTTGATTCCAATTTCTCTCATTCTTTTTTCAAAGTTTTTCGGGATTATTATTATTATTATTATTATTATTATTATTATTATTATTATTATTATTATTATTATTATTATTATTATTATTATGATTATGATTATTATTATTATTATTATTATGATTATGATTATTATTATTATTATTATTATTATTATTATTATTGTTGTTGTTGTGGTGGTGGTGGTGTTTGTTTTATTATTTTTGGTAAGCTTTACTATTTAGGACGGTTCCACTACCACTGAAATACTACCATACTATATATATATATATATATATATATATATATATATATATATATATATATATATATATATATATATATACACACAGGGTCATGAATAAAATCAGGGTGCATCGACCTGGTTCTCCTCAATATTCCCTCATATAAAACCGCAAAAGTTCCTTTGTAAGTTAATTCTTGTGTCCTTATTAATAATGTATTTCCTTTCTGAGTTATTAAATCGCTTGCATTTTTAACATGACATTTTAATAAATCCGCTTACGATAGAATTAAAATTTAATTATGGATTAGTTTCTCTATAATTTGGAATCGTTCGAAGATTTTAGAAAAAAATAGTATACGGAATTCTGCATGAAGAATAAAAGCTAATTCGCAATTTTTAAGGACTTGCACTAGAAAACTAGTAACCTTCATACCGCGAAAATGCCAGTGGAAGGTTAGTTATTATCGTGAATTGTGGGCTAAGAAAGTCGAGTTCAAATTTTGTAAAGATTGTTGAATTCCATTGCATTCACAAACAAAATCATATAGAATAGAAGAAAAGAAAGCAAACTATGATTCGGATTCTTTTTAGATGAGGATAGATAATGTGTATTAATTTGATTATTCGGACCACTGTAATCATTTTGAATATTATGCTCAGAACGTCTAGACCAATATAACCCCCGACTTTCTCAGTGATGTTTTGTCGTGTCCGCAAAGACCCCTGGCACAACAGATAAAAGTGTTAATTTATAATCAGTTCTATGTTACAGTTTTCTGAAGGTTAAAGAGTCAATTCTCAGCCCGAGCAATATAAAAAAAAAATTATGAACTACTTCTATCCCGATATGGCTAACGAAACAAGTGCAATCTATTCCGTTCAAAATTCAGCACAGATTGCGAGTTGTATATATTCATTATCTATATAAATAAAACAGTACATGTATGCGTGTAAATATCTAACAGGTAAACTCTATAACTACTGGTCACATAACACTGAAATTTTCAGGAAATAACATTTATGCACCAGGGATGTTTTATAGCGAGTAATATCTTTGTTTATATACATGTATATCGCGTAGAGACGTCGGCAAATTTACATATAAAATGCTTATTCCTCGTAGCCGACATTTTTGTTGTATGCGCATGCGTGAGATTTGCAGTGATTCACTTTCCGTCAAGCATAGATCGGACGTGATCGGCAATCATCGGTTTAAGCCGAGCGTTGTTCAAATGTTGAAACGTTAAATCAATTTTTTTTTTTTAATTTAATGTTTTTAGTATTTGGGTGATGCGGGATATTTTTTCTGCTTATTTATTTATTTAAAGAGCTTGGCGCTCTTCGATTTAGAAATCATTCGTGTTTACAATTCTTACACCTCATTTGTTTAGATAACAGTTTTTTCTTACAATATGAGATTATTTGCCCCGGTATTTCCATTTCTTTTTCTAAAATGCATAAATTCATTCCCGTGGCTGGCATAATCGGTATGGCTGGAGTTTAGGTGGCAAAATATCAGTATTTCAGAAGTTAACAGTTTTAAATAAACAGAACTTCTTTTTCTTAAATAGACAATTGAAAACAATTAAAAAACGAATAAACACCTTTTTCTTTTATTTTAAACAATATATGCATAACTTTTTTAAAAATTTTAAACTATTTTAAAAGAATAAACACTTTTTTATTTATTTTAAACAGAATTTTAAAAAAGTTTTCAGCAATATAAACATATTTTAGACAATACTTTTCATAAATAATTTCAATATAAACATATTTTAAACAATACAGGACTTTCTGTATTTTTTATTTTTATTTTAAACAATGTAAATAGAAGTTTGACGTTTATGTATTTTTCGTACCGCGCTATTTTACAATAGTTTTTTCAGGTTAAATTCAAGTTTCACGATATCTTTTCTTTATTATTAAATTTTAAAGTGGAAGCACAGAATATTTACATAACATCTTTCCATGTTAAGAATGGCTTTCGACACAATAAAGTTATTTTGACATGGTTTCCACCTTAACATTTTCTTTTAAAATGACGACTTTTAAACGGGTTTCTGATATGCTGAAAATGATATCGCATTTAAATTTTCCGCACATGAATAGTTTTTCGAATATTAAATGATATATTTTTTATATTAATAGTGGTGGCCATAGTTGTGAAAGAGAATACACGTGAAAATTAATAAATCGCAATAGAATACGCGTGTTTAATATTAATTTGTATCGTTTATAACTACTCATATGATTTAATAATAATCACATGATTCAATTTTGAATGAAACATAAAAATTTTCTTACATTGCTTAAAGTTATACAGTTCTATTTGTATTGATTAAACTCAAATTGTTTATATGTTCTCATAATTTAATTTCTATCAATATTGTTTATACTTTAAAAATGGTATTCATTGTTTTAAATTATACAAAATAATTGTTTACATTGTTTTCATGCTAATGTAACGCAAACTGTGACTACAGGAATTTAGTTCTTTTGTGGTGACAGAGAGTTCGAGATTATTTTGCCACATTGACTCCAGTCTTGCCACATTGACACTTTTTCATTCAACCGGTTGGAGAGCTTCCTTCCATTCCCTCTACCTCATCTCCTCCATCTTTGCTCTCGATGAAAACAGTCGACCAAAGTAAAGATTTCTAAGGAAATATCCCCATCTCTAGAAAGCTCTTCCACCGGCAATGAACAGCCGTAAAAAATAATAATTAAATTTTCTTTAAAAATTTCTTTTTCCTGTACATTTAACAAATTGCGATTTTCATAAACAAATTTTACATATTTTCTCAAAACAATAATAAAAAAAAAAATTCTGTTGAATCCAGAAAAAACTTTACTATAAAAAGGTTTTAAAACAAATATTTGTGTTACACCTAATAACTTAGGTTACAAAAAGTAAGATATTCATCTTTTCGTGAAGAAAAAAGGGCAGATGTTGGCGAGATTGTCCCTTCCTTCCTAATTCCATAATTTTCACTTTTTTAAAAACTTTTTTCTGTTAATATCATCGATTACAGACTTAAGTTTCAGAATGTAAAAACAATCGATTAAAACGTTGATGAACACGAAATTTGTGGCAACGATTAAAAAAAATGGCATGTGACCAGAAGTTACGGGTTATAACGAAGGAGTTAAACAGGAAAGATTTCCTTTTTACAATGCCTCTCCACGGGATAAAGTTAGACATCAAGGTCGTTTTTTAACGTGGAGATTTCTTTACCCTCCGCTTCCCTCCTCCCTCTTTCATCTATGTATCTACCCTCTTTCTATTTCTCATCTATCTATCTATCTATCTATCTATCTATCACGTAGTGTCGCTAGAAAGCCTCCTCTCTCGCTTGAAAGAATTTGTCTTACATTACCAAAGGAAATTACAAAAAAAAAAAAAAAAAAATTGAAATGGCCCTAACTTTAAAATAGAACACCTAACTTCCGGTCACATAAGAAAGTTTCCATTTTTTTCATCGTGGCCACAAATTTCGTGTTCAATTTAGTACAGCGTTATAATTGAAAATTGAACCCATATTTTTTCAAATTGTTTTATAATCTGAAAGCAAAGTTTGTAATCGATGATATCAACAAGAAAAAAGGTTTAAAAAAACAAAAATGGTGAAAATTGTTGAATTTAGACGGAGGAAACAATCTTGGCAACGTCTGCAAAAAAAAAAAAAAAACTTTTGTTGATAAATAGTTTGCAAAAAAATCTTAAAAACAAACAAAAACATGTTCAATCACTTTACTGCAGGTTTAAAAAAAATTTTTTTTTATTGCATTTGCTTTTTTTCTGGGTTTGTTTGTTTTGAAATTAGTTTGCATCTGCTACAACGCTCGGCTTAATCCGATAATTGCCGGTCGCACCTGATCCATGTTTGACGAGAATTCCCGGGAATCCGGGTTAAATTCTGCAAGAGTGCTCAGTTTTTCCAAGTCTTTGTATTAAAAAAAATGACAAACCTATATATCTTTTTTATTTTCATTCATCGATTAGACAAACAAATATTTTAACGCTTCCGAATACGTGCGTTTTTCTTTATTTTTACATACACATTTAGACATTAATTCAAATATACAAAGACATACCTATATATATTTTTTATCATTATTTCACCGATTAGATAAACAATTACACACGTCAAAGAAATATTCGGTGTTTTTGCAGTGGACGCACCGTGTTACATTTCAGATAGGTTTTCAAAATAAATTACACTTTTATGGTATCTTTTTTTAAATAAATTTTTAGGTGAAACTAAACAGAATAGTTAACAAAATCCTTCTCCATGTTAAGAATGTCTTTCTAAATAATGTGATTAGTTCAGCATGGTTCGTAAACTATACAAGTACCAAAAATTCTTACGTTTCCGAATGCGTGCGCTTTGTTTTATTTTTAAAGTACGAAGAATTTCAGATGTTGTTCTTTCTTTATTTACAAAGACATAAAAATTTCGGACGTTAATTCAAATATACGAATACATATCTATATATTTTCTTTATTCTTTAACCGATTAGATATACAGATATTAATTTCATACAAAAATTCTAACGTTTCCGGATGCGTGCGTTTTATTATTTATTTTTTTCTTAAATAAGAATTTTGGACGTTACATTACGTATACGAAAACATGCAAATATATATATATATATATATATATATATATATATATATATATATATATATATATATATATATGTGTGTGTGTGTGTGTGTGTGTGTGCGTGTGTGTGCGTGTGTCTGTGATTTATTTATCGATTAGATGAACAAAGATTAATTTCAAACAAAAAAATGTAAATTTTTCCAATGCTTGCGTTTTTATTATTTTGTATTTTTCTGATAAAATTTCTATACAAATTTTCGCATGCCCGTTCGTGGTTCTGTGTAGGTTTTTTTTTTTAGAAAATTTTCCTTATAACTCAGATTAGACGTTCAGTTTCATAAAGATAGAATTTTTCGTAATTAATCTATATAAATAAATAGTAGACGTATGTGTTCAAATATTTAACAGACAAGCCCTTAAACTACTGGTTACATAGCACTGCAATTAACAAGAAATATTAATTATGCATCAAGGATGGTTTATAACGTACACAATCTTTGTTTGGGTTGATGAATAATGCATACATATCGGTATGTTGAGATGTGAAATGTTCTACTAGCTGAAATGTTTATACTTCTTTCTGCGCATGCGCACATAAATTAATTTCTTCAAGACTTCAAGAGTTCTTCTTTAGATGTAATTATCTTTGTCTCGATACCAACATGTATAGAGAACGCAGCTGGAACGCCAAGCGTTTTGGTTTCGATCCTAGCTGATGGTAGTACGACATTTTTTAAACTTTTGTCACCATGTCTTTGTATTAATGAATGTGAATATCTGCATGGTTTTAAATATATTTAAAAGTCAAAATATTTATTTACAAACTTGAAAAATAAAACTTTTCTTTTTTAATTTCTTACAGATATTTTTTGACGATTATTTTTTGTCGGAAATCAGGTACTTATGTATCAGGACAAAATATTCAACATATCAAATACAACCTGGCAACGCCGGGCACTTCAGCTAGTCATCAATATATTAATGCAATAGCGTGTGTGTTATAATCTGTGTCAGATTTTTTTTTACATGGAGGTCACCACTAATCAAGGCCCGGAAGCCATTCGGGGGTAAGGGTTATTGCGTGTACAGTATTCAATGGTATAGTATTATAGTAATCGTTAGTATTGGAGATTTGATAAAGTGTCTTACTTAAGGGGGCGGTTTGTCAGGAATTGGTTTATTTTGGACTTGAAGACATCCAAGTTGTAGTCAGGTGGGAAACATGCAAACGGAAGAGAGTTCCACAGGCGTGCACTTCTAAGAAAGAAGCTCTGCTCATCTGAGTTGTTTAATTGTGATTGACTTCCATTTCACCAAAGAATTCTTCATAAGTTTTGGTTTCGGTTTCGATTATAGTTGAAGGAATTCAATATATATAATAACCCTTATCCCTGAGTGGCTTCCGGGCCTTGATAAGTGGTGATCACTGTGTAAAAAAAAAAAAAAAAAAAGTTTTGGTTTCGGTTCAATTCAAGCTAATGCACCCAACCCATATAGATATATTTTTATTTATTTTTGAAATCTCAACTTTATAATATATAAAAATCGATGGATCATTAACTCTATAATAGAATATATGAAATCTGCAAGAATTAAAATATCACATTTAAGCGTACGCCGGGCGTCTCTGTTAGATAAATACTTTTGCAGTTTTAACAAAATAACTACAATAATAGCATACCGTTTCCATTTACGCTAACATCTACAGAATTCTAACATCAATATATTACATATGAATGAGTCCGCTGTGAAATTTCCACAGCTTCTGCTAGTTTCAGTTATTTGTATTATTGTTCTCGTTTTGGGTGTTACTCTTATAGTGTTTTAATCGATGTAATCCACTTTGCAGCCCCTGAAAAATGTTGAAGGCTAAATCAGCCGAAACATTTTGAGAATTAAATTGAAAATGGAGTCTGAATAATCAATTAATTCAAAAGAAAACAAATAGCTTTTAACAATAAACACCAATGAAAGAAAAAGAATCAGGACTTGCTAATTCAAATCAATGTTTTAATATTGACTCAACTAAATTGATTCTTCCCGTGTTAAGGCTCTGTTTTTTTTTCATGCATAATATCAAATCTTTACACGGCATCTCTAATCTATAAATCTTTAAAAAAGATTTAATTTTAAGTGCATGTAAAAGAAAAAGTTGAAAGGATGTAATGATGATTATCCCATTGAACGTATGACGTTATTTTATCGGATTCTCAAGTTATACCTATATAGCATCACATCTGACACATGGATATTTTCTTGTGCCTAACGATTTTGCCGTTCTTCTTTTCTAGTATCCTTTTGCAATAACCAAATATTTATGAGTTCACTGTGCTTGAAGATATTTTAGTTAGGATGATTTTTAGGACTACAACAATTTAAAATAATAAATTTAAATTATGAGATGGGTAAATTATCTCTGCTTCAAATATGACTTCTTCCCTTTACTAGTTATTTTATTATTCAGCATTTTTTTAATTCGTTCTTCACTTATCTATATTAACAACATTTTATGAAAGCATAGCGTGTTTTTTGTGCGTTTATTCCCTACATGTTACTTACAATTTATTATTATTGGCTCATAAGGAGCTTTCACACAGGTTATCAAAGATATCTCCTTGAAAACAGCCCGTGGTATTACCTGGAAGCTGAGTGACAACAAGTCTTCTCAGATTTCCAGTACTCTCCGCCTCTTTCGATAGTATTTACAAATAAATTTGCATTATCACAACAGCTGCTTGCCATTGATTTCTTGTTAGCAGCGGCCATTGGTCTTCCCTGGAATTTGAGTCGCAATAAGCCTCCCCAACGTCCCAGTTCTCTTCGCACTTATCCAACGGAGATCTGGTAAGTGCTCTCTTCTCGGTCTTTTCTTCCCCCATTGAATCTACTTGGCTGTTTGGTTTCACTCTTTTTTGAGGGGGTAGTAATGTGGTAATAGGGGAATGGGGGGGTTAGCTTAGAGAACTTATAGATATGCGGCTTCAGTGTTCTTGGTTCCATGTAACGTTTCATGTTTTGCCTCTGCAGCAGTTTGTCTGGCCCGCGCTTGTTGCTCATGTGTGTTAGTCTCCACATTCAAGGGTTTTCCCTAATATTTCAGCTGTTTTCATTATTGTTGTTCGTTGGATTTTTCCAGTCATTCCTTTGATTCCAATTTCTCTCATTCATTTTCCAAAGTTTTTCGTGATTGTTCCTAGTGCTCCTACTATTATCGGTATTATTTCGATTTTCTTAATCTTCCATATCCCTTTCAGCTCTCTGGCTAGCTGTGTGTATTTGCTCCGTTTCTCCTTTGATATTCACTCTGTCGTCGGCTGAAACAGCAAAGTCTACGACTTGACAGGATTTTTCTTTCTTGTTAATTATTACGACACCCAGTCTTCTTGCTTGAATGGGTTTATCAGTTTGTATGTCCATGTCCAATAGAATTTTGTGATTCTCGTTTTCAAGTACTGTTTCCGGCTTATGTTTGCCCCACTTGTCTATGCGTTCGAGATGCAGTTGTTTGCATAATTCCCAGTGTACTTCCCTTCCCAGTTGGTCGAGTCTGTTCTTATATTTCTTTTGGGTCAGTTTGCTGCATTCACTTACTATATGGTTTATCGTTTCGTCTCTTTGTCTACAGAGTCTGCATTTGCTGTTTTTTTTTGTTTTGTCGATCTTTGATTTGGTGTAGTTGGTTTTTATCGAGTTATCTTGTGCTGCGATTATTATGGATTCAGTTTCTCGGTTTATATAACCTTTTCGCATCCTTGTCCAAGTGTTTCCGTTATTTTCATCTTTTGTCATCCTAATGACTCGTTCATGTAGTTTTTTTCTTCCCATTTTTATTTCTATCGTCTTATCCTTTATCTCCGTTTTCTGTTTTGTCTATTTTTTCAGTCTCTCACGCTGCCATGATTATTCTTTCCGTGTTTTACGTTATGTATTTTTCCTATTCTTTTTTTGTGTCATGCACACAGTCTTCTATACAAACTAGTCTTCTTCCGCCTTCTTTTCTTTTCAGTCGGTCAACATCGTCCTTAGGGTGTAGTGCATTGTGTATGATCATGAGTTTCTTGGTCTTCTGATCGAGCTGTCTCAGTTCTTCTTTGGTTCATCCTATGAACGATCCTGACTAGTGGTACTGCCCATGTGTTTATACATGCTATACAAATTCGTTTTTAAAAGTTTTCTAGTTATCCTTAGTTATTATTATTTTTTGGTTTTCTCTTTCATTCCTGTGGCTTTGGTGGTGTCTGTTTCCAGAACTCCCAAGTATTTATAAGCGCCTTGTTCCCCTAGGGCCCTCATATCCGTTTGGTTTGGTAGTTCCATGCCTCACTTTGTCTCCATTTTTCCCTTTCTTATAACAAGTAGTGCGCACTTTTCCATACCAAACTTTATTTGGATATCCTGGCTGAAGATCCTGGTAGTGTTTATTAGTGTCTTTAGTTCCTTTTCGGTCATTGTAAAACATTTCAGGTCGTCCATGTATATCAGGTGGTTCATTTTTTCCTCTGTGTTAGAGAACTTGTATCCAGCTTGGCATTTTCTCAGTATATTGTTCATGGGCATTATACCTATGATGAACAGTAATGGTCATAATGAATCTACTTGAAAGATGCCTCTTTGTATGTTAATTCTGTTATGTGTTGTCCATTAGCTGTTAATTCAAGTCTCCATGTTCTAATTGCATTTTCTATCACGTTGGTATTTTATACATTTTTAAGCATTCTATTATCCATGTTTGCAGAATCCTGCCGTATGCCTTTTTGGAGTCGACCCATGCCATAACTAAATTCTTTCTCCTTCTGTTTACCTTCTTTAGGATCTTTTGATCTATTTATAGCAGATTATGTGTGCCTCTTTTTCCTTTCTGGCATCCTTTCTGTTCCTCTGGGAGAAGTCCACGATTATTTAGGAAGTGGTAGATTTGTTCCCTCAGTTGTGCTCCCAGTGTTTTCCACATAGTGGGTAAGCACGTAATAGGCCTATAGTTGCTGGGGGGCGGTTCCTTTACCTGTGTCCTGTATCAGTGTGGTTCTGCCTTTTGTCATCCAATCTGGCACGCTTGCTTCCTGTATACATCTCATATTTTGTGCTTGTCTTTCGTGTAGTGTTGTTAACTTTTTGCACCAGTATGCATACATCCCGTCGTGTTCTGGTGCTCTCCAGTTTGCTAATTTTCTCATGGTTTACTTTAGGGGTCCCTTGCTGATTTCATTCACTGTTCCTTCTTCGATTTGTTGTAGCTCTTTTTTCATGTTTTTCAGTCATTTGGCGTTTCTGTTCCTATCGTTCTTCCCACATCTTATTCAATTGTTTCTGTTGGGTTTGGTCGTTCCGTTTTTATATTTGCTCCTTTCGCGTTTTGGTAAAATTGGTTTTCATTGTTTTCAAATGCCCTTTTCTCCGTGCATTGTTATTATTATTATTATTATTATTATTATTATTATTATTATTATTATTATTATTATTATTATTATTATTGTTGTTATTATTATTATTATTATTATTATTATTATTATTATTATTATTTGTGTTATTATTATTATTATTATTATTATTATTATCATTATTATTGTTTCTTCTCATTATTATTTTATTATTATAATTTTTTATTTTATTATTAATCTTATCTTTATTATTTTTATTATTATTATAATTTTTTATTATTTTATTTTTATTATTAGTATTATTATTAGTAGTAGTGTGTAGCAATAGTATTTACTTCTCGCTATTTCTTAAATTTACTTCTAAATTAACATAAAAACACGCAAATTAATGAATTCCGGACAACGACAGTTTAGCATGATATAATAATAATAATAATAATAATAATAATAATAATAATAATAATAATATATGATATTAAAGTTGCAAATTTTGATATATATATCATGTGAAAGCTCATTTTAAACACGTTAACTGTTCTTTACTTTCATGTAACATTTAAATAAAGAAAAGATACTATAAATAAAGAAAAGATACCATAATAATTAAACTGAATTTGAAAATCCTATAAAAAATAGCATGTTTTGTAAACTGAACAAACACCAAAATATTGTTGAATTATTCTTTTAAGCGTGGAAAAATAATCCAAAATAAACACGTTCGTGAAAAATCCATGAATGTTTTTTCTATATCAAATAATAGGAATGTTATAGGTATTTTCATTAATTATTCCTTTATTACGTGAATGCAGTTATAACCACTGATAAGAAAATAAATATTTTGAGAGAGCGTTTGTTCTGTATATCAAGGATTGAAAATGGTTATATCTGAAGAAGCAAATTATTTGTTCAAATGAATATTTTTGTAAAAACAGAGGTATTATTTTTGTTTTTGTAATCAAAGGATATGTATGTGTGGATGAAGAATAGACGCTGTGTTTGTTTAATGTTCCCCAGTTATATTCGAAAACTAATCGAAGCGCCGTAAAAATAACAACCTAAACTGAAAGAAGCCGCTTGCATTTTCTTAGGAAAGTCATAATGGGTGACAGATAACCGGAAGTAAATGATACAATGACAGTCTGGGCTGATGTGCAACATATGTAATTTTGAATTCGAATCAAACTGACTGATAATTACCTGAAACACGCAGCAACTATTTGCAGAAATCATAAACCTAATTGGAATTATATATAATGCTTACGTTTATAATACTATAGTGACTGAATTTATATGGTAATGATCGACTCTATATCGTCAATAGAGTATATATATATATATATATATATATATATATATATATATATATATATATATATATTCTAAGGAATCTACATGGATTGATAATTTTTTCAACATTTTTATATTTCATCAGGTCTCAAAATGAAGTTGATTCATATGCCGTCCTTCGTCTCCGACTTCCTGTGAGCAATCATTCTCCACTTGCCACGGTCGCGACTGAGGGTCTGCCAGCTTCCAATAGGGACCAGCCTGTCCTTTAGATTTCATTTGACGGTGTCACGAAACCTGAGCTTAGGTCTGCCTATGCCTCGTACCCCACCCTTCAATTGTGAAAACAGTATCTGTTTTGGTAGTCGGGAGTTCTCCATTCTGTTTACGTGCTCGGCCCATCTCAGGTTTTTCCGGATGAGCAGGTCATACATGCTTGTGAGGTTGACTTGTGATAGGATCTCCCTGTTGCTGACAAAGTCATACCACTTGACATTTAAAATCTGCCGGAGGTGTCTCATCATATAGGTGTTGAGCTTGGGGGCTACCAGTTTGTACACTGGCCAAGTTTCTGCACTGTATAAGAGTGACTAGCGGACGATGACGCGGTACACCAAGCATTTAGTTCTGAAAGTCAGGTCTCTATTTTCCAGACTTTCTGCTTGAGTTTTCCATAGGATGTGGAGGTGTTAGCCATTCTTGTAGAAATCTCCTCGTCCATTTTGTTGTTGTTCATGACCGTGGTCCCTAGGTATTTGAATTTGCTGACATTGTAAAGCTCCTGGCCTCGTAATTGGCTGACTTGTTGCTGGTGATCCAGGGGATTGTTGGTACATCATTTAGGTTTTCTTGATGTTAATCTTCAATCCGAAGGCCTTGGCTGATCCTGCGAAGCGAATTATTATGTCGTGAGCATCCTCGTGACTATGTGCTACAAATGCGGTGTCATCAGCAAACATGAGCTCCCGCACGAGTATCTTTGTTGTTCTATTTACGGATTTGTATGCATTGACATTGAAAAGGACTGCTTCCGGCCTAGATCGTATAAAAACACCCTTATCACAATTTCTAAAGGAATGCCGAAGCACAATTGACAGATAGAATGAGAAGAGGGTTGGAGCGAGGACGCAGCCCTGTCTGACACCATTCTGCACGTCAAACGGTTCGGAGAGCTCGCCCTTCAGCTTATCTGTGGGTTTCATGCCCGAATGAAGGGCTCTGACAAGGCTGGTGAAGTGTGCAGGAAAGCCAAACTTCAGCAAAACTTCTCAAAGAGTGCTTCGATCCACCGTATCGAAAGCCTTCGTAAAATCCACAAAGATCATGTACAGCTCCATATTTTGCTCCACACACTTTTCCTGGATCTGTTTGAGCGAGAAGACCATATCCGCTGTGCCTTTGTTTGCACGGAATCCACATTGTGCCTCAGGTAGCAAGGTTTCACGAGCGAACACTTTCCCAGAGACTGAGAGCAGTGATATACTCCTGTAGTTACCGCACAGCCTGCGATCTCCCTTTTTGAATATGGTCACTAGCTGTGCGTCTTTCCAATCTTGAGGGACAGTTGCAGTGGTCCAGGCACTCTGTATGATTGTGCTGAGAGTGCTAAGTAGTTTTTGTCCTCCTCGCTTGATGATCTCAGGATATATGCCGTCAGACCCAGCTGATTTGCCATCCTATAACAGCAGCACTGCTTTTTAGATTTCATCTGAGTCGGGGCATCTGTCCATCCAGTGCTGTGTTGGGAACTGATCCAGGTTGATTATTGCTCGTTCATCAATGTCTGGCGTCTCGTTTAGCAATGTTTTGAAATGCTCAGTCCATCGTTTTAGAAGCTCGCATTTGTCAGTGAGGAGAGTGGAATTGTCGCTTGCAAGTAGTTGATCAGGATGGCTCACATTTGGACCTCAGACTGCTCTCATACTCCCATAGAAACCCTTTATGTCATTGGTGTCGGCCAGAATCTGTAGTTCAGCAGCCTTAGCCATCCACCAACTGTTCTTAAGTTCCCTACATCTGCCCTAGAGCTTGCTATTTGCCTTAGCGTATTTGCTTTGATGGATCTAGTGTTCCTGAACAACATTGAACTTCTTGCAGCGTTTCTCTGGTTGATGAGTTGCTTGATTTCTTCGCAGTCCTTATAGCGTTTTCCGACCAGCCCGAGTCACTCTTTGGATGTTTCATGAAGTTTCTTTGAAGGACAGCCAATCTGAGTTTACATCTCCTGTTGGTTCAGTAAGTCTCTCATTGAGAGCATTCACCAGCTCTTCTCTTACATTTTGAGGTTGAAATGAAGTTGATAGCTAGAAAATAAGAAATAAAATCTTCTTAGAAGGCTATCCGAAATCGGGCGGAAGGAAGGATTAAGATGTTTTTATAGAATCTTATTTATATAACAGCTCTACACTCGTATTATTTGAAGAAATATTGTTTTTTTAGTTCATGTTAACAATGTACCTTAACTTAATGATTAAATTAATATATGAAAATGATAAATATCAATATATATATATATATAAATATATTAATGAATATATATATATATATATATATATATATATATATATATATATACGTATGTGTGTGTGCGCGCGTGTGTGTGTGTGAATCTGTTGGATGGAAAGAAACACAATTGAGTGCTATACTATTCTGTAAAAGTGTAATATTTATTTATAAACCTCTATAAAATAACACATATATATATTATAATAATGTATAAATCGATCTCAATGTGCAAGTTCGTGAGAAATGTGTCATTACGACTACCTTTCTATTGCGTTCGTAATTTCGTTCAAGAGAATTGTGTTAGTTCCTAATGCAGACTGGATCATTACCAGTATTGATACGAGTCTGTAAAAGAAATGTCAGCTTTAAAACCTTCCCCTTTTCTTTTTAATATGGCCTTCATCGTTTCACTCGCTTCATTTGCTTTATTTCATGTAATTCCTCATCTTTCTTCTATATATGTTCTAGCTTGCCTGTTTCCCATATTCGTTTGCTTATTCAACTTATCTTTACGTATATATATATATATATATATATATATATATATATATATACGTATGTATATATATATATACATACATATATATACACATATATGCATATATATATATACATATATATATATGCATATATATATATACATATATATATATATATATATATATATATATATATATATATATACATATATATGAGTACCTTCAATGTTTCCGGACTTTTTTCGTATGCCAATTTTTATTGATAGTGCACTCATGAAACTCTAGTCACTTTCGTTTCGAAGTAATCTTCTCCGATTGGAAGGCTTCATGAAAGTCTTCGTGTATGTTCGTGTCAATGATCCTTGTCACAGCCTCTTCGATCTCCTCAATTGTCTCATAATAACAGCCTCTGAGGTTTTCTTTGAGCATAGGGCATGACCAAAAGTCACAGGCAGCAAGGTCGGGACTATAAGAAGGGTGAGGAACTGTCTTCATGCACAGGTTAGTCAAATAGCCTGTGACAAGGATGGAGTTGTGGGCTGGCGCATTCTCGCAAATCTTCTGCATCTTCAGTTCCTCGTGAATAATTGTGTGTACAGTTCATACACTGACATCAAACTAATCACTTATTGTCTCTATAGACACACGAGGTCGTTATCCATGTGATTCTTTATTTAGCTAATCGACTCCGATGCCTTTCACAGACGATGTGCCTTCCTTGAACTTCTTATCCCACTCAAAAGCTGGTGTTTGATTCATACAAGATGGTCTAAAACAGTTTGAAGCATTCCATACGTGTCTTTGGCAGATTTCTCAGGTTTAAAACAGAATGTCATCGTTCTTCTAAAGTTAAGAAGGTAAAGTGTAAAGTTACGTAGGAGCTTTATTAGATTACGAAGCCAAAGAGGAATAAGGAAGAAACCTCTTTAGGCCATCGCATTTCGAATATATATATATATATATATATATATATATATATATATATATATATATATATAACTTGATATAATAATATAATAATATATAAAACTTGAGGCCTCCCCAAGACGAGAGCCATTCATTTCAATTCATGCCAGATGGGGATCAGAACATTGATGATGTAAAGAGAGAAGCTTGGTTTTAGATGCATTAAAAGTAACCAGCCACCCCTTCCTCCATTGTAACACGTGCTCAAGATCAGAGGAGAGAGAATCGGAGAGAACTTGGTTGTTTACTGTCTTAGATGTGCTACCATAGATGGTAGTGTCATCAGCATAAATGTCTACGAATGATGTAAGGATGTGATTTGGAAGAGCATTAATGTAGATCAGGAAAAGAGTTGGGCCCAGAATAGACCCCTGAGGGACTCCAGCATTAATACTGTGAGCTTCTGATTTTTGCCCATCAACTACTACTCTTACGAACCTATCAGAGAGAAATTATTTAATAATTGAGAAGATATTTCCAGCTATACCGTAGCTGGAGATCTTGTGAAGTAAACCTTTATGCCATAGCCTATCAAAGGCCTTTGATATGTCAAGAGCAATTGCCCTAGAAAGGTTGCCTCCATCGAGAGATTCGCTAATCCTATGAAATATAACTGTAAGCACATCTGCTATAGATATAGCAGAACGGAAACCATATTGTGTGTCACTAAGAAGGTTATTTTTGCTCTGGTGGTTGATTACTTCTCTATTTAACACAGATTCCAGCAACTTACTCATGACGCACAGGAGACTTATTGGCCTGTACTGAGAAGGGGGATTAGCGATCACCTGAATTATTAAATACAAGGCATACTGATGAGATTTTCCAGGTTGATGGGAAGCAATTCTCCTAAAGACAACGTTTAAAGTTTTGTAAGTATGGGCGCTAGTTCTGGTTGAATTTTTTGAGTACTATAATTGGAATACCGTCAGGGCCGGTTGCTTTACTGGAATCAAGGTTTTTGATTAGCTTGGCATCATCACGTACAGATATTTGTATATCACATAGCGTGTTTTCTGATACAGAAGGAAATATTGGGGGTTTACGGCCTTGGTCGCAAAGGGTAGAATTAGCTGCAAAGTTCTTTTTTCTTTCTCCCTCCCTCCCTCCCTCCCTCCCTCTATCTATCTATCTATCTATCTATCTATCTATCTATATATTAGGTTGTTGCAAGAGTATGCCGTTTTTTGACGTGAAGTGGAACGTCAAAAACGACATTATTTTTGTACCAACTTATGTGCATGATAATCTAAAATAATGAATCGGTCATTAATTATTTCGACATGTATTCTCGGTAACAGAGTAACATGGTCCATTATTTTTTGTAAACCTTACTATTTAGGAGGTGCTCCCTCTTATCTGGCTTCTACTCGTGGAGTAAATGCAATTAGAATATAAAAAATATTAATAGACACATCTATAGTTGCTTAAATGCGTCAATAATATTGATTACTCGGTAAAATCTTAAAATATCCAACTTATTATGATTAATCATAGAATTTGTAACCAAGGTGAATAATATGAACAAATTATTATTTTTTTACAAACTTTAACATTAAAAGCTTTACCACTAAAACTGTACAATTCTCACAAACAAAGAAAATTAATGAGGTCTACATACTTTAAACGCGTTCGTACAGATATAAATGATGTTAAAGATTCTGGTTGCTCAAATTCATTAGTTCTCCAGAAAAGCCATAAAATATTCCCCCAAACTCGTTTTGATCAATCGTGAATTTCAGTTGAGTAAAATAGCAGACAGTTTGAAAACATTAGAAGTATATTAACTATTTTGCATGAACATTTCTCAATGTGAAAGTTCTCTTCAAAGTGGGTGCCGCGTTTGTTCACAGAACATAAAAAAACAACAGCAACATCATTGACAACAACAACAACAACAACAACAACGCGATGACGATTTAGAAGTTGTTTAGCACTGCTTTAATAGAACAAAAACGAAGTTTTGGATCACTATATCACAATGGATGAAAGGTGGACTCAACTCTTCGTTCTTATATCAAATCGGCATTCAGTTGACTAGATAATAGCAGATGATACAAACATCAGCAGGCAATATTTTGACTTATGTATTTTTAAATTTTTGTTTATCGATTACCTTAAGAAAAGAAGAACAATCAATAGCGAATATCAATAACATCATTAATGCCTTTGAAAGAAGCAATTGTCTAAAAATTGCTAAAAGTGGAGAAAATTACGTTTGTTTTTTCAATAAGACAATGATCTAGATCACACGTCCTCCACGATGGCAAAACTTCATGACGTGCACATTCGAATTGCTTCCTTGTTTGCATACGTTAAATGGCTAATCTATGGAAAGAGATTTGGCTCCAATGCAGAATAAATATTGGAGACTGGAACATATTTTGAAGCCAAAGACAAATTTTTCTACCAAAATGATATCAAAACCTTTGGAATCAACCTAGAAGAGTGGTATGTCGATGAATAAAAGATTGAAAATTAGAGTTTTATTAGTTAAGCCCGAGACGTTTTGACACACGCACACACACACATACACACACATACATACATACATACATACATATATATACATACATATATATATATATATATATATATATATATATATATATATATACGAGACTAGTGTACGTCTTTATAAGTTTAACATTAAAATATAACCACGTTTGTTTAGCCGCATTCATTTTCCCTAATAGTTTTGACATAATAAATTGGAACCATTTTCGCAGGAAGTTGACTAACCAATTCCAGTAACGAATGAATAATGCAAAACCTTTCGTATTTCAGACACTCATCAATATTCCAATCGACCCTTGCGACCATTAAATTATCGATAAAGTATAAAACTATACTGGATTAATTTCGTTGAAAACAAGTGCAATGGTTGCATACCTTTATCAAAATAGTCGTTCAGATGTGGTTCAATGGTTGTCTTGTCGGCTTGTTTCCAAATTCTGTGGTAGTCGTAAAAAATCACATTTACTTATATGAACATTTGAAAATCGTCGTTACCATGGTTTGGTTACTAAAAGTGATAAAAAAATTTTGATCACCGAAAAGACCAAAGAAAAATGCATAATTTTAGTTGCTTTTTTTTCAACGTAATTCCTATTGAAGAAAATATGATTGCTCCAACAATATTAACTGTCTGCAACCAAGTGGAGAGCAAACATCTACTGCTGTAACCATGTGAACATTTCTATTGCCTCCATGCAATCAATGTCGGTGACTGAAACCTTCAAAGTTGTAGAACACGTTCAAGTCAGACAGAGTTACATCTGGCGAATCAGGTGGCTACAAAATTACGTTAGATTTGTCCATCGTAACCTGTTTCCATCCTCATTACTAACGTGTTGGCTTGAACATTTATAATAACGGATTTTATGAACTTTAACAGAACGTAAAACCATTAAACTAAATATAAGAAATATAAAATTAATGAATAGATTCAATCTTATTTATTATGATTGAATATAAGAGATGGGCCCGGTTAAAATCCCACGGTTCATTTATTGAGTTATCAATATAATTTCTTGTGAAAATACTTTGTCGAATAATAAATATGTTTCAGGTTTAATAATGTTGAGAAAAATACTTCTTCCTCTATGAAAATAATTGCCACTAATATGAAAATAATTGCCACTAATATGAAAATAATTGCCTCTAATATGAAAATAATTGCCACTAATATGAAAATAATTGCCACTAATATGAAAATAATTGCTTCTGATATGAAAATAATTGCCTCTAATATGAAAATAATTGGCTCTAATATGAAAATAATTGCTTCTAATATGAAAATAATTGCCACTAATATGAAAATAATTGCTCAAATATGAAAATAATTGCCTCTAATATGAAAATAATTGCCACTAATATGAAAATAATTGCTTCTAATATAAAAATAATTGGCTCTAATATGAAAATAATTGCCACTATTAGGTAAATAAAACGAATATATTTATTTTACAATTGTTTATTTAAACTCTTTCTGTTTACCGCACACATCATTCTCAGCTAAAAAAATATAACAAATGTGACCTTAACGGCGTATTTTATTTGTAAAATATTTAACAATATTAAATAGAAGATGTATCGAAATAAAATAAAGAATGTAAATGTTTGCTTTTGAGCATATTTAAGTCGATTGAACAAAATAATTATATTATTGATGTGTTTTGAATTTTGTAAAATATCATTTTAGCCAGAGAAAACGTTAATTTTCTGGACAGCGAAATCAGTCGTTTTTCAATTAAATAAATAACGCACAAAATATTGATATTGTATCTATTAGCAGTGTATAATACTCTGTATTACTGGAATTTATTTTTTCTTGTAAATAAAATGGACCAATCCCAAAGAAAAAGATACCACAGAATTAAATATTGATAGTTTAGAACGAATGCTATTTGAATGTAAACTAAAAAAAAATCCGTAAGATATCAAATTTTTAAACATGAATTATGGCCAAAAGTTAAATGAAATAGGTCGTTTTAAAATAGTTAAAATGAATATAGTATCATTTTCAGTAGAAAATAATATTATTTCTAATCGTTTACATAGCATATTAAAAACTGTATCAGGCTGTGTCGGCAGGAAATTTATAATTACGATAAGCAAATTCAATAAGGAATGCAACATCAAATGCTCTCAATTAGACAACATCAAAATTCGCATCTTCGAAGCAAAAAACCACAAAGAATATGCTATCAAAATAAATGGATAGAAGCAAAACCATGCAACCATAGAAAATCGGGCGGATCAATCACAGCAATAAAAAAGTACACGTCACTTCGATGAAAAAATAGGTTTTATTTTTTTGATCGACCACAATAAATTAATAGGGAGAAAACAAGTAGAACACCGACGGTGAATAAGCGAACATAATCAAATGAATTCTATCCTCTAGCTGTATTTTTGCTCCAGAAAAATACACACACGCACACATGCAGGATATTATATACACAAAAGACACAGGTTTTTGGTGAACTTGTAAAAACATGAATGTCTAATAAATGTAAGTAAAAATGTTCATGTTTTATTTAAGTAACTTCCGGCGTCCCGTTGACACCCCCCATATATATATATATATATATATATATATATATATATATATATATATATATATATATTAGTGTATAATGAGTATGTGCATACTTGCCTCTGTAGATAAGCCGGTTGAGCAACTGGGCTTGTGTGATTCGGAAATCAGGCAACATTCCTTTACCTTTGTTTTTTTTATTAATATATTTGTTTGTTTTCACAAGAGATGCATTTATTAGCTTGCATAATATACATATTCTGATTGACACTATCAGAGAGAGAGAGAGAAAGAGAGAGAGAGAGAGAGAGAGAGGGGAAGAGAGAGAGAGAGCAAGCAATGTCCTTTGAATTGTTTGTAAAAACAAAAACTCGGACAGCAGCAAGGACACTCGCTTTTCGACTGTTCATCTAAGGTTACTGATTTCCTACCCGATCCGACGGAACTATTTAAATATTATTATATACTAATAAACTTTTCATCGCGTGTCTGCCTAAAAGCATTCTTTTTTATCCACAACGTTGAAACTAATTTATTAAACTTTATGATAGAATATTTGCGTGTTACATTTCTTTTCATGCTAACAGTAACAATTGAAGTTTTCTAATGCGTTTTTCGTATCAGATTGAGAGACCGACATCAACTGTTCTTGTACAGAGAAAACAAAAAATAATAAATGCAAAAAGTAGTACAATAAATTATTTCATGGTATGGGCGAAAATAATCGAGAAATAAACACAGTTATGTATCTTTAAAAAGGCTTATCATAATTAGTTGTTTTAGTTTACCTTTAAATTTTTACTGTGGTTGATAGATAAAAGGCCAACATTAATCTATAAACGAAAAAAATGTACATTTACATAAAAAATATAGATGCTGTTCACAGCGATACACACACACACACACGCATACACACACACACACACACACACACACACACACACACACACACACACACACACACACACACACAAACACACACACAAAACAAGAATTCATTAAAATTTCAAGTTTTAATGAATGAACTTTAAAAATCTTAGGATACGTAATTACGCGTTTTCTGAATCCATTTCAACAATAATTAATACAGGGTGGAGCGATAAAATTGTCGACTGAGGAAAGACGACATGTTTCCATTTCCGTTTGATGAAAACTGGTTTTCTTTTTTTTGTTGCAGACCATCTACTAGTTGGCCAGTTGTGTACAAACCCCAATAGCGATAGGGGCTTTCTATCATATCTGAAAGTTACATAATGTTCAACGAGCAAGATCGGAGATGCGCCGCTGTACAACTTATGCCCTCTACCGATCCAAGTTATGACAACAGGACCATTGCCAGCACCCTCCAAATGCATCGCTTGGTTGCCACAAATAACAGGAACGTGTTCAGAGTGATGAAAATAAAATTTCTGGCCAAGGTTATGGTTTTTGGTGTGGTTTCAAATGAGGGCCACATAATGCCACCCCACATCTTCGAAATCGGTTTGAAAATCAACACCAAAGTGTACCGGGATATGTTTGTGGTGATCCTCTGGTGCAATCAGGTGGTCGCTGGCTGAGATTGGGTTAAGCAGCAGGACTCGGCGTCGGTCCACAAGTTCAAAAAGACACAGACTTGGCTTCAAAAGGAGTGCTACGACTTTGTATCTTTCTCTCACTGGACCCGCTCCTCCCCGACCTTGACCCGCTGAACTACTTTGGTCATACGCCGAAAACATCACCAACATGATCTCCTACAACACCGCTACCAGACTTCTCGCCGCCATCCGTCGATTATTCGCCGAGCTACCACCGAGCACTCGCTGGCGCTTGTGGAAAAGGCATGCTCTAAGTTCTGGACTCGTATCGAGGTAGTGATTGAGACTGAAGGCGGCCACATTAAATAGATGTCAGTTCTACTACATAATCAAGTTAACTGAATTGATTTTTCAATAAAAGTTTTAAAATAAATCTGCAGTGTTGTTTTCTTTAGGGCGACAATTTTATCGTTCCACTCTGTAAATTAAAGTCTTAATTAAAAAAGGCACACACGCTTATTTTTTTTACTAAAAGTTACTTTATTATTCCCAAAAGCGATTACGTAAAAGAAACGTGCATTTAAACGTAAATGCAAAATGCCCGCTCACTTTAAAAATAAAATGCAACATCCTTGCTGTAATAATGTCATTTAATTCATTTAATTTTATTTGTAATGAAAAAGAAAATGCTTATTTAATCAGAATATTTTTTTTCAGAATATTATTTTTAAGCATTATGATACAATTATTTTTTAAGCATTATGATATAATTGTGCACACAAAACGCTTTCCTTTGAAGAAAAATGGCATCGCTAAATATCGAGAAAAAATCCATTTCAGAAATTTATCATATTGTTCATAGGTCATTGCCATTCATCGTGAAATTATCAGGTATAAGTCGAATAAAAAAAAGAAAGGCACAAGACTGTGGTAAACATGGTCTGAGGTTCGATCCCTAGAAACAGTTGAACTAAGCTGACGAGAGGTAACGACCTCGAAACACGCGTGTACGTAGATTACTGTTTTAAAAATAATAAATAAATAATAAAAAATTATATATATATATGAGAGAGAGAGAAAGCGTGCGTGTGTGCAGAGGGTGGTAGAGAGACTTGAGAGAGAAAGAGGGAGATCTTATATGTATCTTCTTTAAATTTACTGGCTATTCATGTAGAAGTTTCCAAATGGTATTTTTTTAACGCCCTAATCAATTTTTACATGCTATTTGTGCCGATCTTTTAGTTTTATCTAACGTTTTGTTTTTAGTTTGTTTCTTTCTTTTTTTATTTTTATATATATTATATATATATATATATATATATATATATATATATATATATATAGCAACCCCAAATTATATATAATATAATATAATTTGAGGTTGCTATTTTTCAAAAGTAAGCTAACCAGTGAAATATAACGAGGTGCATACAAGAGTGCTGAATACCGGGGTAGAGCAATTTACACTTTTAATTTGTCTTTACATAAGCAGTAATTTTTGCTATACTGTCACGAACATGTTTCGGTCTTCTAGAGTTTAATAACTAGAGACCTCTTAAGGCAACAACGTTTATATTCAAAGAATTCCGCTTTGGAGTATAGGCGTTGTTGCCTGAAGAGTTCTCTAGTTACTAAATATTACAAGACCGAAACATGCTCATGACTGTATAGCTACACATTGCTGCTTATATAAAGACAAATTGAATATATATGTATCTCTATCTCTCTGTCTCTGTCTCTGTCTCTCTCTCTCTCTCTCTCTCTCTCTCTCTCTATATATATATATATATATATATATATATATATATATATATATATATATATATATATATAAGTAAATTCTTGGTACAGCAAAATGGAAGGAGAAATTTCAGAGGAAACATAATTTAATTTAAATACCAAAAAACAAACAAAACAAAAAACGGGCAGGTGAAATTATTAAATATAAGGCCTTTAGGAAATTTTAATAATTTCACCTGCCCGTTTTTTTTTTGTTTTTTGGTATTTAAATTAAATTATGTTTCCTCTGATATATATATATATATATATATATATATATATATATATATATATAAATATATATATATAATTTAAAGGAGATTAGAACAATAGTCTAAAGAGCAGAGTGTATTTTAATGTAATATTGAAATTACTAGTTTAATTAAAATACAGGAAAGAAAAAGTGCTCGTTGTAATTTAGATATATAATAAGCTCGATAGGTGAATATCCTAGAGCTAATTTAATATTTAGTAATGTGATTGATAATTTAAAAATCAAATTATAATTAAATTAAAAATCCGTTTCATAAGAAGGAACAACAACAAATCAATTATGTGTACGATCGTTTCGGAAAACAGTAATCTATAGCTGCACAGTATCAAAAACCCCAAATCTACATGAATCTATTAACAGCCATAACTCAACTACCAGATTAAATAATGACACCAACTTAAACCAATCTACCGATCAATTACAAATCAACCCACCATATAATAATCCAGCTTCAGACCTAACGGAAAATAATCACAATAAGCAAGAGGCAATATATTTTGGCTCCACATCTGGCCTAATAAAACATAGAATTTCAACGCACAAATACTCTTTTAAAAATAACTCTCTGTCAAACCAAACTACTCTATCCAACTATATTTGGCAACTCAAAAATAGCAATATTTCTTTCAAGTTGAAATGGCGAGTAATTGAATCTTGCAAACCATATAAACCAGGAGATAAATTCTGTGCACTATGTACAAAAGAGACCCTAAAAATTTTGAAATATGGAGATATAAAAAATGCAACCACCCTATTAAATTCAAGACAGAAACTAATCTTCACATGCAGTCATAAACGTTGATTTAAATTTAATAAATATAAACCACCTTAAATCATTAAAAATTACTTATTAGATATAGATTACAATATTTTTTTATTATTCTGTAATAAATTAAGTTAGACTAATTATCTCCCTTACATTCTTTAATTAAAGAAAATATGACTAATTATCCCCCTTACATTATTCAATTATACAAATAACATTAACCTACAATTACTTTCGAATTATAAACCGTGGCGTCTTTAAATCAAAAGTATGCTAACGGAAATGAATTATTGCACGGGCGTTCTTCTTAAAATGTATCATTTCATGAGCTGAAAAGCTATAGCAAACATCTATATGAGTACTTTAACCATAGTTCCTGATTTCAAAAGGCGAAAAATTAAAAGGTAAATATTTGTACCTATATTTTTATGTATATATCTGTATATCTATGTATATGTATATATGTGTCTATTTTTTCATATATATGCACGTATATATTTGTGTATGTATGTATAATATAGTACTTAAACCAAATTTATATTTACTTTATTTATTTCTATCTCTAACCCATATTAATTTTCTTATCAAGTTTAAATCCATACCTTTATTTTAATTTTTTCCAGATACATCTGCCTTACTTTTAATGCTAGGTTTATTTATGGTGTCTTTTAAATTTAATAAAAACCCTTCACAATATTTGCTAACGAGGAAACCTTGTTTGTTAAAAAAATATATGTAATAATTATTGTCCGTAACTTGATGTCTACCACAATAAAAACACTGTTTTCCGAAACGATCGTACAAATAATTGATTTGTTGTTGTTCCTTCTTATGAAACGGATTTTTAATTTAATTATAATTTGATTTTTAAATTATAAATCACATTACTAAATATAATATATATATATATATATATATATATATATATATATATATATACTTAATTTACTCACATAAAATTAATATACGAAATTATAGATTTATGCGTAAACTTTAAGTATTTACATAAGCCTGAGGAGTCCCAGAGTGGATGAAACGCGGAATATTCAGTGTAGCTAAATCATCATATATATTTCATACATTACTATATATATATATATATATATATATATATATATATATATATATATATATATATACACTGCGGGAACCCTTTACCTCTGTCGCATCCTTTTATATACGAGGGGCGTGCAACAAGTAATGCCACTGACCCACTTCCCATAGCAGTAGAGCAACGAAACTTGGCACAGTTATTAGTCTTTCTCTACATAGGAACCATCCAGAGTTATGCATTTCTCCCATCGTTTGATGCAGCTCTGGAGACCGTTTTTGTAGAACACCCCAGGTTGGTCCTCCAACCACGATGTGACTTCAGAAATCAAGGCTGCATCCTCTGGGAAACGCTTTCCTTTCAAAAACAACTTCATGGCTGGGAAGAGGTGAAAGTAAGAGGGTGAAAGGCCTGGAGAGTAGGGAGCTGGGGAATGATTTCATAACCACACGCCCGTGCTTCTGATCTGGCGACATGCGAGTTGTGGACCTGAGCGTTGTCCTGCAGGAGGAGGGTACCTTTGCTGATCTTGCCCCGCCTCTTGATTTTTATAGCTTCCCTTAATTTCCTCAAAAGTGAAGCATAATAGGCTCCTGTAATTGTGGTACCCTTTGCCAGGAAATCTGTCATCACTACTCTGTCCTGGTCCCAAAAGACTGTGAGCATGACCTTGCCAGCGAAGGGCTGCACCTTTGTATTCTTTGGAAGTGGTGAGTCCAAGTGCTTCCGCTGCATTTACTGGGCTTTGGTCTCTGGATCATAGTGATGGGCCCAGGTTTCATCATGTGTAATCAGTCTTTTGAAAAAACATTGACTCATCTTCTTGGCACATCTCAAAATTCATCCTCGAGCGCTCGACGAATTCTCGCTTCTGGAATGGTGTGAGCAACCTGGGATCCATCTGGCGGACACCTTATGCATATGCAAATGGTCATGAATGATAGTTTCCACAGACCCTGTACTAATCTTGACATCTTGGGGTATTTGGCGAATAGTAATACGCCGATCTTCCAAAATGGCAGCCTCAACTTGACGAACAGATGCCTCATCAATGGCAGAGAGGGCGACCACGTCTGTGAGCTGTTTCCATTGATTTCCGGCCATGTTTGAATTCACGATGCCAGCGTTTTACAAGGTCATATGATGGGCTATTATCATCATAAGTTTCTTTCATTTCATCAAAAGTATCATGTGGTGTGCGTCCTTCAAATAGAAAAACCGGATCACTGCTCGACATTCAACAGACTCCATTTCACACACTTGTAACACAGAAACCACAATTAGTTCAGATCTGTAATTTGCCACTTAGCCCGTAGAGATATAAATCATTGCACATGCAAAATTTTAGCTAGATCAGACAATTGGAAGTGGGTCAGGGGCATTACTTATTGCACGCCCCTTATATATATAAATATATATATATATATATA